>NW_027175832.1:1428724-1433724 GCF_023055335.1 Clinocottus analis
TAAATGTGTTATGTTGCTGATTGCAGAATTACCAGATTTTCTTCTAAGACGTAATGTACAATGTAATCTGTTGTTGGGACAGAGATTATAATCTTATCCAAGATGCCGTGTAGAATAGGATGGGTCCAGTGATAGATGAATTAAACACTTAAAACACACTAAGAAACAAAAGCACAGCGGCTGTATTTAAATAAAAAATAAAGGAGTTATTCTGCAACGACATGAATTAACGAGATTATTAAAACACAACAAAGTGAAGAAAACACAGAATACAGAACATGCACCGCTGCAAGGAGCCACTAAGTAAAGACACACACACACACACACACACACACACACACACACACACACACACACACACACACACACACAGAATGTCCTTCCCAGCACAGCGTTGCCTAGACGACTGGTATCGACTACAGAGCCCTGTTCCTATGGAAACAATAGATGCCTGAAGGAGGAAGATCATTAATTGGAATCAGGAAATATTAGAGAGAGAGAGAGAGAGAGAGAGAGAGAGAGAGAGAGAGAGAGAGAGAGAGAGAGAGAGAGAGAGAGAGAGAGAGAGAGGATAATGTGGGCCTTACATTTACATTTGAACATGGATTATTAAAAGGCTTTATTACAGTGATTCTACTGTCACTCTATCTTTGTTTACTTCCTCTTTCTGGTGGTTGTGCGTTGTTTTGTTTACCTCGGTTTACCTGGAAGAGAGAGAGCATCACGTTGTAGTAAATGTGTGGAAACCCTCAGTGTGGCAGAATGAGGTGGAGAACACTCCTTTAAAGAAGGTTAGTGGACCACACACCTCCCAGGAGTGTGTGTGTGTGTGTGTGTGTGTGTGTGTGTGTGTGTGTGTGTGTGTGTGTGACTGCACATGCTGGGATGGTTTTATATTCCTGAGTTTAACTTGTTGAAAACTGTGGAACCAATTTTGTCGTCGTAGGAACCAAATTAATTCCAATACTTGTGTTTATTGTATGTATTTGTTCAGCAAAGTCTTGGGGAAAAAAATGTATATCTGCGAAAAAATCCCTTTTAAAAGATATTTTGATGGTAACTATGAACATCCAGCATGATATGAGCCAGATTCCCCTCAAAAAAGCCTCCTGGAGCGTCAATAAGACAATCTGCAATAAAAATCTGCAATAAGAATCACAATAAAACAAAGTCTTGACCTGTTAGGAAGGAGTTCCAGTCAAGAAACTGTGTCATTCAGTTCAAAAATGGAAAAATTACATATTTTATGCCAAAAGATCGTCTGAATGGAGCCTGCTGGGACTTAAAAAACATCTTTTTGTTGAAGTTGTCATTCTCACAACTGATATATTTATCCATATTTTTTTTTTTTCAGTTTCTCTGACACAAGTACGGTGATCTTCCTGGTGTCTTGCCTGATTTTACACTTCTTCATTTCTGTGCAGCTCTCATGTGATGGAGAAAGTGTTTCATGCTGCTCAGGTTCCCTCTGGACCGAGCGGCCAGCTGGACGCTCGGGTTGCAGCGCTCAGCTCGCTGGCTGCTGCTCGACTGTCCACCACGGAGACGTTCCCAGAGGTTAATCTACCTTCAAAGATGTTCTTGTTATTTTGTCCAACCTGCTGTAGCTGCTTTTAAATTTCATACATTCTGCTAACAGGAAGAAATGGAGCAGGATGGGCGATACGATTATTCTAGGTGTTACAAAGAAGTTCTTCTTCTTCTTCTTCTTCTTCTTCTTCCGTAGTGTAAACATGTGATCACAGAGGGCCGTGAACATTTCCTCTTCCATCTCTATTTCCATCTTGCAGCCAGGCAGCAGAACAAAACCTTTGTATTATTTACTCGCCGTGCGCTCTTCCTCGGTTGGCTGCAGCGTCTGGATCTTTTTCGATAGGATGCACTCTTCCTCTCTCTTTCTCTCTCTCTCTCTCTCTCTCTCTCTCTCTCTCGGCCTCTATCTTTCCTGCCTCCTTTGTTCTTCGATCACAGAGTGTTAGAATGCAGGAGAATCGATACGGACGCTTTTCTCTCGTTAAGGCCTTTCATAGTCGGAGAGGAGGAACGAGGCTGAAGCGCTTTGTGCTCTCCGCTCCGTCGTCCTGGTGAAAGTTATTATTCCACGTTGAGCAGCGTTTAGGAGGTTGGGTTTGTGTTGCATCGACTGCATTTGACGCCCCGTCACGATCACGTTCGTCCCGAGCTGCACGTCACGGAGGATGTGTGTCTTTGTGTTGTGCGCGCATGCAGAGCGGAGGGAAGCATCGGTCTGACACAACGAGGTCGACCACGCGCTCGTTCTCCTCACATCGCAAGTGTGTTTAGATATCTGCTGACGCCGAAAGAGACGCGAGGCATCGTTGTGTATGAATGAGAAAGTTTGTTTGTGCGTCTCTGCACGTGTGTGTGTGTGTGTGTGTTTCTGCATAGATAGGACTCGGCCAACTGTGAAAACGGCCTTTTCTCCAGACAGCAAGTCAATCAAGCCTGCAGTCGGCTCATTTTCTTTCCTCTGCTGCCTTCTACTTTCCTCTCTCTCTCTCTCTCTCTCTCTCTCTCTCTCCTTCCTCTCCTCAGGCTCAGCTCGATGGCTCGTGATCTTCTATCCATCCTCCAGTCACACACACACACACACACAGAAACTCAACATTATGCTGCTTCCTTCTCAAGCGACCAAAACGACCTCCTCATTTTTGAGCTACTTCACCAGAGCAGACACCTGATGGAGCAGCTCTTTGCTGCATGAAGGAGGCGGTTGAAGCGGAGGAAGATCACAGATTCAGAGTCCTGAAGCTTGACCCTCTCGCTTCCTGCAGGTACAGACGATCATGTTACTCACCGATTGTCATCTGTGGAGTCCTTTGAAGGGATCTCAGAGAAAGCTTCTGCAGGCTCTGATGACTTTGTAAAAGCTCTCATTGAGTTGGTAGAGTTCCTCGTGTTACATATATTCACTTATAGCAAGTGTGTTGTTTTTGTCAACATTAAAGGTGCTAAATAAAAAGCTCAGAGGACACCTGCAGCGTCCATATGGCTCTCAGCTGGTTTATCTGAGGGGATCTGGAGGACGGTGCGATATAAAGGTGCCACATACTAGATTCAGAGCAATAATATTGCAGCAAACAACGATTTGCTTTGCGAAAATATAGATGAGTAATGTCTAACTGAGCCGAGCATGAAGTTGCTCTCACTCTGCGTGTGTTGTTGTCTTTTGGCATAAAATACATCATTTTTCTCATTTTTGAACCAAACGACACAGTTTTTTGACTGAAACTCCTTCCTAACAGGACAAGTCTTTGTTTTATTGTGATTTTTGTTGCAGATTCTGATTCTTTAGGTCCTAATCTTTATAAAAAGGTGTCTTATTGACGCTCCAGGAGGCTTTTTTGGAGAATCTGGTTCATATCATGCTGGATGTTCATAGTTACAATCAAAATAACTTTTAAAAGTGATTTTTTTGCAGATATATATTTTTTTCCCAAGACTTTGCTGAACAAATACATACAATAAACACAAGTATTGGAATTAATTTGGGGTTCCTACGATGACTCAAACAGGGAAAAAGAGGTCTGGAGACAAAAATTGGTTCCACAGTTTAACAGGTTAAAGATGAAAGAACTACAGAAGATTAACGTAAATTATCCCACAACACAAATAAAATACAAATTACAACTGAATGAACACACAAGCAAGAGCAACTAAATTCCTCCTACGCAGACTAAACGCAAACAGTTTGAATACAGAAATAAATCTGGGAAAATCCTGGCCGACCAAACCTGGCGTCCATCCTTTGTCTTTAATCTCATCTCCTCCTCTTCCTCGTCTTCCTCATCACTCTCATCATGCGGACACCCGCTCCCCTCCAGGCCGCTGTGTCCTGCCAGATGTGCAGGGATCCCGCTGCCCAACAGCTGGCCGCTAGCGCTAAACACACACACACACACACACACACACACACACGTGTGCACCGTGGACGCGCATGAAAACATCACGCGTGGTCCTGCACACACACAACACGCATGTGACCTGTGAGCTCACAGATACACATTCGCCAACAGATTTCTTTGCATTATTTTTGCACTGAGAAAATATCTTTCAATGTCTTTTTCGCACTAAACTGCTTCTTGACAACCTCCAGATAATTATATATATATATATATATATATATATATATATATATATATATATATATATATATATATATATATATATATATATATATCTCAGTGACACCTCTAATGCTGGAAGAAGTGGGACTGTCTGACAGTGACTTATGCGTCCGCCACACAGGAGCTGCCAGCAGCTGTCTGCAGGCCTTTTGGCACACGCAATAGTGTGTATTTGAAAATGTGAAATATGGTTTGTGTTAACAGAGCGAAGCCATGAAATCTATGTCAATCAAGTGCAATAAATGCTGTTACTCTGGTGTCGACGGCTCGAGCAGATCTAAGAAACAAAAAAGTGTATTTTATGCCATTTGATGCTCCCGGATATTAAGTGTTAAATTGCACATTTTAAATGACTTCATTGTCCTGCGAAGCCTCAATAATCCTAAAAGTTCATGTTCAGAGTCTCCTTCTGCAGACGGCTGACTCACGTTTGAACCTCGTACAGTTACATGAGCTTCATGGCCTTGTCACAAACATGTTTCTTGAAATGATTTGCACTATGGAGGCAGATGCATGTTTTTTAAAGCACATTGTCGTCACGTCACAAACGCACATCGTTACCGTCAGCTCACGTGTGGCGCAGCAGGTGGAAAGATGTCCGAGACCTTCGGTACCAATCAAGCTTTTGCTTGCTGTTTTTTTTTTTTTCAGGATGGTCGTTTCATGTTTCATGGGACAGAAGAGGAGTTGTGTAACGCTCCCAATCAGTTAATTAAATCGCCTCCTTCAGTTTCATCAGACTGAAGTCATTGCAAACCTTTTCTCCCGTCGTCCAAAGCAACAGCAGCTTGCTTCTCTCGGTTCCACCGTCACATGTTCGCTCTGCTCTTTCCTCTTCTCCTCCTCTTGTCT
>NW_027175832.1:1436224-1521224 GCF_023055335.1 Clinocottus analis
TCCTCACCTCTCTCTCTCTCTCGTCTGTTCCAGCGCCTGTTTCCATAGCAACAGGTTACCATGGAAACTAGGTGGCAGTGCTTTCCATCCTCCGGCTGAGGAAAGGTGTCGAGGAGGAAAAGTTAGTTTCGTCTTTTCTGTTTCCCAGAAAACAGACGAAACTGCAGCTTCTGTTTTCAAACCTTCAGAGAAATGATTATTATATTAATATTATATTATTATGGGATGTTTACGTTCATGCAACTTGAATAAACTTTATAAATATTTATGTCATTTTAACCTCTAAAGTCTCATCAGCCTCCAAATATTAAAAGGTAAATCTAGAGATGTGGAGGTTTTGCATCAGTCAGTCGTACGTTCAAGGTTCTCCATTAATTCATTAACACATTAATATATTAATACATTAATACAATAATACAGTGTCTGAAAGGTTAATTCATGCCCGTTGTGTTCACCTGTTAACACAAAACATCAAATCTCTGAAATGCTGACCCACTTGCAGACTTCCAACATGTCCGTGCTGTGATATTTCTCTTCCTCCATCTCTTTCTTTCCTCCATCTCTCTCTCTCTCTTTCCTCCATCTCTCTCTCTCTTTCCTCCATCTCTCTCTCTTTCCTCCATCTCTCTCTTTCCTCCATCTCTCTCTCTTTCCTCCATCTCTCTCTCTTTCCTCCATCTCTCTCTCTTTCCTCCATCTCTCTCTCTTTCCTCCATCTCTCTCTCTTTCCTCCATCTCTCTCTCTCTTCTCTCCGATGAAGTCTTCACTTCCTCTCTGTCTCTCTGAGCCTCCACCTCGTTCACAGAGACATCGAGGGTTTCTCATGCGGCTGCACCAGCTGCCAAATGATGCACCGACACAGGAAGAAGCAACAAAAATGGCCTCTGCTTTAATGTCACTTTAAATGTAGAAATAGACGAGAAGGAAAGAGAGAAGAGAAGACAGACCTCCTCATAAAGGAGGTGTTTAGAACCGTCATCATGCTGCTGTATGTGTTTGCTCTGACATGTACAGTACGGATATGAAAGTTAGGATTATTTGCGAACGTCTGCTGTGGGTTTTGCTCGTAGCCAGATTATTATTGCTCCAATACTTAATTATGAAAAACAACAGCCGGGGGCCGCGTTGAATCTTTCACAAAACAATCACAGCTTCTGGGAATCGGAGTCGCTCGCCCCGTCCTCGATCCAACGGAGAGAGAGAGAGAGAGAGAAGAGTGACAGATAAGCACAAACCAGCAGAAGGTGCGACAGAGTGATGGAGCGACCGCGTTACTCCTGCCGCCGGCTCTCGCTGCCACTATTACTTTTTATTACTTTTTGTTGTGCTATCGTGCAAAATTAGCTGCACGGATGAGTCAGTAAAAGCTCGTACAGCATGGAAAGTTAAATCATCTTAATATCAGAGGATGCTGGAGTCCGGTGACCAGACGCCGTCCACAAGCGGCAAATTCTGCCTACAGGATCTGCTGACATCGCAAAAATAATAGTAACTGAGGGTCCAATTCAAGTGAATGTTGGATTGCATGTGACATTTTAAGCTTGAACAAAGCGGCTCAGTTAGCATTAGCTCCGTTGTTGTGGTTTATTCGCTGGATGAGACAGAAACAGTACGAGGAACGAGTTCGATTGCATTTTTTTTTCAGTCGTTTTTAGTTGCTCAGCTCGTAGGCCGTTGATGATTTTAATTTTCTTTTGGTGGAGTTGTTTCTTTGATGTGCAGCGCGTTACTCGCTGCAGCTTTGATGCCGATGGCAAGATGCGGAGGGATTGGTTTTGTCCCCTTTGGGATCGGCTCTGGGAAAAGCTCTCTTGATGTTGTTTGTCATCACTGTCCATAGAAATCAGGCTAACATGCAGTCAGTAATGTTAAAGGTATATCTGATAAAATGACGTTACACATGTCAGTCTATTAACTGAGTTGTCTACACTTTCCATCACAGGTTTACACACCGCAACTGATATTTTACTGGATTTTAGCACAAGGCCACAGATACTGTGTATTTTGGTCATAATTAGTTATTTCGGGCCGTCTGCTATCGGTCCTGAACAGACAGGGAATTCCTCTGACTGTTAAATATGTATTAAAGCCTCATTGTGGGTGACTCAGTCGCTCTCCAGTCACTTCAGCATCCTCTCCTCCAGTGACGGCTGCTCTCCGCTCGCTGCGGGAGCTCAGACCAACCAGGTGGAAGCAGGAAAACACCTCGGAGCTGCAACAGCTCGCCAGTCAATCAGCGTGGGGATCCCAGCGTGCCCTGAACGCCTCGCCTCCATTTCATCCATCGTGATCACATGACGTGCTACTCCGGCTGTATTTACTGCGGCGGCGGCCGTCAGGGCCTTCTGATCCTTCTGATCCTTCTGTGGTGACGTGAACAGAACCACAGAGTTATAGCTATTTTATAATTCAAAATGATGTATAATTATTTGTCCCTATTAGCTTATTTTCTCATGTCCCAGCTGCTTTATCTGCTCCTTCAGGCCTCTTGTTTTATCCAATCACAGGTCACCTCTCTTCCTCTATGACAGAGCAGCCTAGCTAAAATACATGAAACACTTTTCTAAAATCTCTGGCGTGTGATTGGTCACTGGGCCCATGTGACCATTTACATGCGCTGTGATTGGTCAGTGAAGCTAGCGTCACGTAGCAGCTAGAACCTCAGGACTTTCTGATGACCTCTTTCAGACAGAAGGTCGTGTGAATGAAATGCTGATTGTGTTACTGTTTTATACATTTGCATTTGTATTTAATCATAAACTAGCCACAGCGCTGTTGTTGCTGCTGCACCTTGGGTTGCTGGTGCAACTCCAGGGACACATTAATATCTATTAAACGGAGTTGCCGGCTGTGTTTTGGCCAGATTTTAATATCCCTCCGTTAAGTAAAGGAAAATGAATTTGTACCTGCACACCCACACAGATGTTTTGATTGCTCTGAGTGGGAGGAGCTCTGCTGAGAATTACACAACTCTGCGTCAATATAAACGATGATGGAATAAGTTGTCCTGCGCTAACAGGCGATGGTGTCCAGTAATCCCAGTAAATAATCTCACTTCGAGTTTATCGTCTGCACTTCAGACGACTCGCGTTTTCTGCCGCCCTCGTGCTCTGAAGCCCTCGCTGCTTTAATGTGGATCAAGTTCCTCCCTCGCTCCCTCCCTTCCTTCCTTCCCTCCCTTCCTCCCTCCCTTACAGTACAGTCACACTGCACTGGGCTGGAACCCATCGCTTGCTCCCCCGAGTCTGCAGGTCTGACTGCGAAGCCGCTCACGCTCGCTGTGTAATGAGACAGTCAGAAGCAGAGTTAAAGAGCAGTTTGATGATCTGGTATTTAATGAGTCTCGGCCTACTTTTGTGTGCAGAACGAGAGCTGCTTCATAATGTTGGCGGCGTAACTGGAGAGGAAAAGAGAGAGAGAGAGCGCCGTGTCGCACGGCACAGAGTTAGCAGTGAATCGCAGTGTCGCCCAGATGGTGGACAGGTCTCACCCCACCACTTAGAGATGAAGCTTTTAATGGATCAAACCTGCGGTTGTTTTAGCCAACGTGATGCAACTCATGTGTACTTCACATTGCTGCAACCGTTGTGTTAAGGTTGTGAGTCCTTACCCCTCCAGACAACCACTGCATCCTTTGACACGAATGGCTCATGTTGTGTTGCGCCATCACACACACACACACACTGTTGCTCACATTTTGGGCTCGTATTGCTCATAAATGACCCCGACAATCCACTGAGGCTGCAGTCGTATGTGATGTGCATCAGCTGCACCGATACACATGAGCAGACTTGCTTTCTTGCACCCAAACTTCAAGAATAAATTAGCTAAAGTTGTTTATTTTTTATATCTTCTTTTTTTTTTTTGTCAGGTTGTTATGGAAACTGGCCCGCCCACGTCTGCAGCGATGCTGTACAAAAAATGTTTTCTATCTCTAGTTCTTCTCTCCATAGTCACCCAGTAAATAGTTTCACTGTTATTCAGCAAAACCAAAGTGACGCCTGAAAACCAGCTCGGTGTCACAGGAGCAGCCACAACCAGGCCGTGTAACCAGTGCTGTATGAGAACCAGTGAAGGACCAGTCGAGGTCCCAGTGACCTCTGACCCATCTCACATTAACCTGTCACTGTTATATTGTGTGACGAGCATCCCACGATGCATTGCTCTCCCTCAGCGGGCCGGACTGCACCTCCTCTGACAGCAGTAAAGACAGATTTAGCTGCCGCGCTCTGGAGTCAAATGCTCCTCCTCGCGACGAGAGGACGCTCGGTTTCTTTTTGATCGGTCGAGCCAGCGAGGGGAAGCAAAGGAAACGCACGTTTCCTCCGTCGCGGGATGAGTCACCGAGTGGTCTCTGAGGGGAAAGAGCCGCTCAGAGACACGGCTCGGTTGCAGAGAGGAAGGTAACGAGGTGAAGGGTTTATGCGGTGTTAGACTCTGTGTTAGTGTGCCACTGGAAGCTCCACCCGGCTGTCCGGTCCCCCGTCTCCATCCCACAGGAGACCTCCAGCAGCCAGACACACTGCCCATCGTCCCTCCCATCCTGCCTCCTTCCTCCTCCTCTGCTTCTCGTCTCCCTTCATCTACCTTCGCTTCATCTTCCGACTCGCCAAGCCGAGACTTTATTGAAGTAGCTGTTTATGTTTTGGCTCTTGCATCCGTCCGTAATGTCCATCTCTATTGATTGACTTTGTTCCTTCCGTTCCAAGAAGTTAAAATATGCATTGTCCTGTTGTTTATGGCTAAAAAAAACAAACTAATCCCATAAAGTAGCACAGCGTTAGCGGCGCTTTAAGTTGTGAGCAGCAAGTGTTGCTAAACAGAGAAGCGCTGCAATAAAGTCATTACAACTGACGCCAGCCTGCCCACAATAACCTAATGGATAATTACACAGAAGTGCAAGCAAGCGCTTGATAAGTGTAATAAGTGTCCTGGGCTTTAAAAGGATAGCATTTGATTTAGCGATGGAGGAAAAGGAGGCGCAGAGGGAGCAGAAGGGAGCGACCGACGAGAGGTGGACGCCCTCCCTCCTGTCAGTCCTCACACATCGAAGCCAAACGTGTCGCCGTACCAGCTGCTCACGGTTTGCTCCAGTTTCTCTGCGGTTTTAACCATTTAAAAAAAAAAAAAGAAAGGCAGATGAGTTTATTAATTACACGTTGGCGGAGTCTGAGCCGTCCCATCCGGGACAAAAAGAGCTTCACAAAGTCTGCATCATCGTTTCATCATCACTGCACCAAGAACAGCGAACATGGCTGAATTAAAACGCTGCTTTTCTTTATCTGTGACTGCTATCAAGGAGTGACTGTGGATGAGGAAAGTTTCTACACACACACACACACACACACACACACAGGTTTGTGAGTGCAGGCGTTAAAAGCAGTGCGAGGATGCTGGGAGCGCGGCGGTGGGCGGGTGTGGGCGTCTGAAGTGTGTCTCTGTCTTTCTCCGCCGGTGTGAAAAGAAGTGCAGTAATTAAAGCCAACCTCTTTCTGGTCCCCGATGGAAAGGGAAGGCAGAAAGGGTGAGGAGGCTGAGAGAGGGAGTGGGAGAGAGATGAAGAAGAAAGCAGAGATAAAAGCCAGAGACACATTTATTTTCTGATTTTTTTTTTTGATATGAAAAGGCAAGAAAGGGAGGTTTTAATTTTAGCTCGGCGTGCCAGATTGCCACGAGGGGAGAGTGTGGCAACTCAACGTGGAGACAGGGGTCCACGCGCACACACACACACACACACACACATACACACACACACACACACACACACACACACTAACATCACATCTCACAGCATGGACACCGTTTTGAAAATGTGCCTGAAGAGTTTTCCTCATTTCAAAAACCAAAGCTTTCAGTTCTTTTTGACATTGAATGTGTGCTCTTACTTCATGGTCCATAACACAACCGACACATATCTTTATGTCTGTGCCTTTCACTGCTATTCATCTGGACTTTTAAACGTCACAACCTTCTGTGCAACGTTTGTGGTAGAAAGTCACAGACTTTGTGTCAACACTAAAGCATCCAAAGGGAGCTCCGGTGTGCAGCTACATGATATTAAACACGCTCTCCCCTCCAATCTTACACACTGGACTATTAATAATTACCAGAAGATATTAGTAATATAAAATATATATAATATAATATAATATAATAATATAATATAAAAAATATATAAAATATTAGTGTTTAATAAGCAGACGGCCCAGATCACAGACATTCACAGGCATTCACCTAAAGTCAAGCTGCTGATTGGGCGACGGAGCGAGTCTTCTGTCTGCAGACTGAAGCGCCTCAAGTCCCAGTGAAATGTTGTCTATTCCCACTGTGAACACCCAGTGTGTGTGTGTGTGTGTGTGTGTGTGTGTGTGTGTGTGTGTTCTCTTATCAGCGCTGCTCGTTATCCAAACTTCCTGGCAATGTCTTCGCCTAACGACGGCGTGAGCTGCCGCCGCGGCGCCGCTGCCTGGCGTTCCTGCGTGGAAGAGGCGTCTCGCTCTGACCTACATACGCTACCGTGACCGGCGCTAAACTTTTGTCTCCATGACAACGGGAGGTGCGAGCGGGGAGGGGATGCTGCGCCGGCTCGAACGCCGGGATGTTGTCGTCTTCCTACGAGCCTCCGCGAGCCCACACACACACACACACACACACACACCGATTTATATCAGAACAAACAAGCCGAGAAATCTGCATTTTGAATCGGCGTCGCCGCGTTAACCGGAGCGCAGGCGAGACGAGGATGGAGAGATGTTGAGGGAGAGATGAGAAAAGGTGTTTGATGTATAATTCATCCGTGCAGCGGTCGGGCGGAGGTGATGGGGTACGAGGACAGGAGGAATTTTAGAGGATGAAGGCGGAGAACAGAGGAGGCCGGGCGGGAAAGAGGGAATCCGACATCTCACGGTTTCCCTGCTATCCGTCACCGAGCCAAGTTCTGTGAATCCGGTGGGATTGTGTGTCTGCACAAAAGAATAAGTGTGATCACGACGATGCGTGTTTGTCACGTTGTGTTTTGCTCTCGTGCATACGGAGCGCCGCGGCGCAGAAACACTGCGATCGTCACGTAGATGTACTACTTCCTAATGATTGTTTTGGTTTGTAAAGCATGTTGCAGAGGGAGACACTCCTCCTTCTCCAGGGCAGATGGTGCCTCGTGGCGTTTGCACATTTGGCTCTTGAAGGAAGGAGCTTGGAGGAAGAGGAGGAGGAGGAGGAAGATAAAATAAGGGATGAAGTAGGGATGGGAGGAAGCAAAGCAGGCTGTTGCACCCCTGGAGGGACGAGCAGCTCTGCTTTGTGAGGAGGCCGGCGTTGAGCCCTCGTTCTCTCCTCCCTCCATCTTCACTCTCTCACCACCCCTCTTCCTCCTTCCTCTCACCCGCTCACTCATCACTCATCTGTTTCCTCAAGCCATCTCCGTGTTGGTCGCCATCCACGTGTCTGGTTGCAGTGCATGTGTACGTTAAAATTAAAAAATAAAAAGGTTAGCGGGAGGAGCGGCGACGCAAACAACCAAAGAATCCATCGACTAAAATATGACCTGAATAAAAAGTCCACACCTCATCCCGCTTGTCTCTGCCCCACTTTAAGTATTTGTCATTATGTGCATGTTATGGGGCTGCCCAGCCATGTGTGTGTGTGTGTGTGTGTGTGTGTGTGTGTGTCTTTAGGACAGTGGGCTGTGGTCCATATAAGTCTGTTGACCGGCGATAGCACTCTGTTGTTGTCTCTTCCCACTGATGAGCTCTGCCTCGCCCACAGGGAGGTGGGTGCACACACACACACACGCACACGCACACACACACACACGCACACACATGCACGTGGAGGATCCACCTCTGCGTGCCTCTCACTAATCGTCCCCCACACTGTAAAGCCTTCATCATTGGTTCAGAAGGGGCAATAAATAACACAAACAACAAGAACTTCTTCGTGGGCAAACACAGTTTTTGTTGATTCTCCCACGTTTTGGATGAAACACGTTGAACGGCAGGAAGGACTGAACCGTGTGTTTTGTCTTTAGCGATGTCGTGATGCTGATCACAGAGTTATGTTGTGTATCGATGGAGACACACAGCAGACGACACGCTGGACGCTGCGCCGCCGTCCTCAACGTGACTTATGGAACGACGACCATGACATCATCATGACGTCGCTGACATCGTTCCTTTCACTTTCACGTGTGTGTGTGTGTGTGTGTGTCCATGAGGCTGTTGTCTCCTCCTGTGTGGGTCACACATCATGTCGGAGACGTTGTCACAGTCAAGGCGTCGTTAGAGATTCTGTCTTGTGATCTGATCAGAGTGAGAGGTTTTATTTGTTGCATTTGATTTTTGCATTTTTCCATTTGTCAAGTTTCAACATACAGTATGACTCTGCTACATCTTTTGTGTTGTTTTTTAAAAACTTTTCGATGGGCTGTTAAAGATTAAATAAAGAATTTGATTCACATTAGATTTGTGAGGTAATGAAAGTCCATTTTCTTCTTCTTCTTCTTCTTCTTCTTCTTCTTCAGGATCAAAAGTATCACTCTGATTTGCATCAATATAATAATTGACATTACAAAGGTGTTGACCTGATATAATAAAATGGCGGCGGGGTTACCTGGACTCCCTGGTGTGGATCTGACCTCATGTTCTCATGGTCTCATGTTCCCTCTTCGTTGCAGTTCACTCGCGACGGGTCGAGTCGCTCTGACACCACACTGAATAATTCAGGAAAGGCCATGATGCAACGTGTGTGTGTGTGTGTGTGTTTGAGTGCATCATGTTGTGTGTATGTTGAGGAATGCTTTCAGTGGCGTGTGAGTGTGTGAAGATGAGCGCTCCCAGTGGGGTTTTCCTCGGAGAAGCCCAGTGGCCCACTGAGGATCAGCTTACAGGTGTCGGACTGAGAGTTGGGGGTTTGAAAACTGACTCCTGAGTCTCAGGATGCTGTTTCCTGCCTGCGGTGCTCGGGTGAAGCAGCAGTGACCTGTTGATTCAGTCAGAGACTCTACACTCGGTACGTTTTAAGATAAACACTTGTTTTCCTGCACCTGAAGAAGCCTGCCACTGTGGCTCCTTCATCATGATGCCACCGCTGACGGGTGGGTGGATGAGCTGTTGTCGTAGTACACATGCTGATATATGCACGCAGGATTTGTATGAATGTGACTCACCACACACACACACACACACACTTGAGCGTGAGAATCTCGGTCAGTAATGTATCCTGAGGAACCCGTGATGTGGGATGGAGGCTGATGTCTGTGTCAGCTGGTTTAAAAATGTCCTCAAATACCAGGATGTGCTGTTGGAGCCGCTCACACACCGCGGCGGTCGCGGCCGAGCCGTTTGCTGTCGTTGGGCGTCGTGTTGAGTTGCGGCGACGCTCGTCCTGCAGGCCGCGGTGACGAAGAGTGCACCCACACGGCTCAGTGTCATGCATAATGGCTGAAGGGGGAGGTCAGGAGGATGTTCACGCCCACTTCGGTCTGCTGACTCACCAAAGGACTCCACCTGTGCTGCACCTTGGCTTTGATGTCGTTCCAGCACCCGGACCTCTGAGAGAAACTGTCATCATGTATTTTTTAAAGGAAAAGGGAAAGATGTGCTCATCAAAAGGGGAAAAAATAAATCAATTTCTGCAGTTCTACTTGGCATTGTTGCCTTTTTCTAGCTGCATATTTTCTGTTTTACAGCACACATAAACTGCGTGGTTCGATATCAAGGAAGGGAGAGGACTCGTTGGGCCATTTTAGCACAAACATAACAGTTAGCTTAGCGCTGTCGAAAGCAGTACAACATGCCTCAACAACTTCTGCGCCGTGTTGCATCTTCTGTATGTTGCACATGCAGAAACAGATACGGTGGCCGTGTGGTGCAGGCAGCAGGAAGCTTATTCTGTGAGCTCGAAAAACACTCATTTTATGGGGCGGAGCAGCAGGAGCTTCATAGACCACAGCTACTGCGTCCTAGAGGACATTATCAAGCATTCATTCAGTCACCTGTGAGCTTCAGGTATAAGTTCCGTTGCCTTCAAAGTGCAGCCATCCATGTCTCACTGCACCACATGCATACAGCACAGTGAGGTGTTGGAAGTCATCACTTCTCTGCTCATGTTCGTTTTCTAGTGATGCATTCGCACAACGTGTGTGTGTGTCTACATGTTTGATGCATGAACACACTTATCTCTCTGCAGAAACTCCCAGAGTCAAACTGAATGTGTCTCTGCATGCATGTGTTTGTGTCAATTTTCACATTTTGTGTGTGTGTGTGTGTGTGTGTGTGTTTGCACTCTTATTTGCCTGAGCGCTGCAGCTCTCTGAAGCGTGACCGTGCCCTGATGCACACGTGCATCTCACACGCAGGATGAGCACACTGGAGTGTTGATGGACCCACAACAACAATAATTCATGCAGCGGGGCCTCACAGTGTTCACACGGTTTCATCAGATCGTAATATTTTTCCATTTTTTAAACCGAACGACACAGTTTCTTGACTGAAACTCCTTCCTAACAGGCCAAGACTTTGTTTTATTGTGATTTTTCTTGCAGATTCTGATTCTTTAGGTCCTAATCTTTCCAGAAAGGTGTCTTATTGACGCTCCAGGAGGCTTTTTGGGGGAATGACGGTGTGAGATAAAACCTGGTTCAGTCTCCTGATTCGCTTCCTCTCCTTCCTCTTCTTCTTCCTCCAGGTGAGACGCTGCTTGAAGCCCGGAGGACGGTTCGTCTCCGTGACCTTCGCCTCGCCGCTGCTCAGGAAACGCCTCTACGCTCGCTCAGAGTACGACTGGTCCGTCAGGAAGTACGGCTACGGAGACGGCTTCGAATACTTTGTGTACGTGATGACCAAAGGAGAGCCGCTCAGCCCAGAAGACGCAGCGCTGGAGAAAAAGCTCCTGGAGGACGCCAACGCGCCGCCCACCACGGTGGTCACAACGCTGAGTGAAGACGAGGAAGACTTCCTGTTTAACATTGACTGCTAGCGACACTTTAACCCTGAGAGTTATGGGTAAGCTCTGACTCGAACCTCCCCATGATCACACACACGAGGACCGCTTCGTGTCACACACTTCTTACAGCGACGTCGGTTTGTGAGAATCAACTGCTGTGTATTTTTAGCTGCGGTTTATGTTCGGCGTAAATGTAAATATAGATATGTTTGAGGATTTTAGACGTTTTGTACAGGATTCAGACTATGCAACAATACAAATAACACACTTTACAGCAAATTGGGGCCAAATATTCATCCAGATATGAGGTGGATGCAGGATTATTGTCACATTTCCAAAGAAGAATTGGAAAAAGTAGAATAAAAATCATGTTTGAGATGATTTAAAAGAAAGTGTGTTATTATTATTTATGTTTACAGAGAGAAATGTTTACAAAATGTATGTGTCAAATAATCAATTAATCAAAGTGAACATATCTGTTGTGCAACACATCTAATTCACTTATTGATTAAAACACACACAACAGTGGTGTGTGTGTGTGTGTGTGTGTGTGTGTGTGTGTGTGTGTGTGTGTGTGTGTGTGTGTGTGTGTGTGTGACCGAGTGTTTTTTATAAAAAGTCACCTACGTGCATGAAAAAAACATATTTGCCTAAACTGACTTTTAATGTCACGACAAATACAGATAATAGTTTAAAAAATACACAACACAATCATGTGTCGGTCCACATTCTCTCCTTGTGTGTCGTCTGGACCGAGTCTGCAACTCACTCCTGCGGGTTATTTGTTGCAGGAACATGAGCCGAGTCTCGCGTCCCGCCGCTTAAATTTAGACCTGAAGGAGAGCGAGAGGCACGCAGACGGGAGGGCTTGTGACTGCAGGGGCGACCACATTGATAAAGTAGAAATCATTTATTTTTAATTCCCCACTGAGATCTAATTACTGCCTATTTTTAGACGACGGGGTGGAGGGCTGGAGGGGTGAAGGTGCATGATTTTTCAGACGTCTCTCTGTTCGTTCCACGACTTTCTGCCGGTGCGACTGCAGTTTGTTTAACTTCAGTTTTTACCTGAAAGTCTTTTAGCTTCTGGAGCTTTTTGATCTTTTCCACCATCTTCCTCAGCAGCCAGTTAGTGGCCACGTCAGTCACTGCCGACCCGGCCAGCCCGTCAGCTACTGCTGCTCGTCCTGCCTGTTCACACACGTGCAGGTTGTTTCATCAAGTGTTGTCTTCAAACTCAGTTTTATCTCAAGCTCTGGTGCTTTGCAGCAACACGTAGCTGGTATCTGGTTTGTGACATAACCACAGAGGCCTCACAGAAGAAGAGCTCCGTCACTTTCTCTTCAGCTCAAACGTTTTATTTGACCATTCTTTTTGTTTCTTTCGCTGATCACCTGAGTCATCCCGGTGTGTTTTCGGCTATGATTCAATATAGAGCGCCGTGCATTCGTGTGTGTGTGTGTGTGTGTGTGAGAGATAGTAGAGCCATAATTTTCTCTCCTGCTGCTAATTGTCCTCCATGCTCTGTTGCCCAAGGGCTGCAGCAACACTAATCCACTGCATGCTCAATGCCTTCCTCTCTCTGTCTTCCTCTGTCACTTATCTCCTCCACCTTGCCGCTCCGCCTGCATTGATTGGCCCTGAGTGCGTTGCTGTGTGTGTGTGTGTGTGTGTGTGTGTGAGACGCGAGGACTCGTGCAACTCAAAAGGTGCTTTAACCCAACATCTGCCTCACTGTGTGTGTTGTATCATGACACATTGAACCTCCTGCCGACTGCAGCGACACTCAAAGCAAATTCTTGTTTCCGACAACCACGGTTCTCAGTTTATGGGTAAATTATTTTGTACTCACAACATTATTTATTGATATCTGGGGATGCAGCGATATTAAAACAACACGTCCAGTGAGGTGAGAAACACGAGCGCTCAGACAGGCGTACAGGTTTAAAACTAAACCCCAAGTGAGTCCGACTTATTGTCAGCTTTTCTTTCTATTCTCCTCGTGAGGCGACCATGGCTCAGTGGTAGAGACAGCGCGACCGGTGGTTCAATCCCCAGCTCTGCTAGTCCATGTCGAAGAGTCCGTGAGCACACTTAACCCCAAGTTGTCTCTTCCTCGTGTGTGTTCATGATTAGACATGTTAGCTCCTGCTATCAGTGTATGAATGGGTGAACGATGACATCACAGGAAAAAAGGATACAAATAACATTTCTCGTTGTTTTTTTACTCATCGTTGTGCTGTTAGCTCAATTAGCCATTAGCTCCTTAGGCCGTTAGCTCCTTAAGCCGTTAGCTCCTTTAGCTGTTAGCTCCTTTAGCTACAGGCTCAGCTGTTGCCATGTTGAGACCCTTCAAAGACAATTCTCATGCTCCCAGAGGTGCGTACTTAGCACCTTCTCAAGGATATTTTCAAATGTATTTATTGCATATCAAATCTATAAATAAGAGCCGCCTCTGAAGCAAGAGGGCACAAACAAGCGTCGATTAGATGGAGGGAATCTCCCGCTTTATCCTCGTCGGTGGAAACTAATCTGCAGTGGCTGCGGTGTGGAGAAGAACTGCCGCTGCTTTCAACCGCTCTGCGTATCCGCCCGTCTCCCTCGGGGCGGCACCGCGGCGTAATATACTGTACGGCAGGCTTATATAACTGGAGGAGGAATATTAATGGATGTCCGCTCAGGATGGGGCGAAAGTGGCATCGGATCAAAGCTCTTTGTTCTCGCCGCACGCGCTCAGTTTGACCCCAAAGCCCAGCGTCGTGCTTTGAGCTGTCTGTGTTCATGTATGTGAGAGATGACACTTGACATTCACTGCTTTCCGCCACAGCTTTGTGTTTGTTTTGCACACAAACGCTCATATATCTGTGTCGCTTGTTTCTCTCTGTGTGGTCACACGTCTCTGCAGGGAAGGTTTCTACAGCTGCAGCTCACCTGACCTCTGACCCCGAGAGTTACAAAATGATGACTGAAGTTACATGACATCGGAGTAGCAGCTCTTTAGTAGTTGTCACACAAAGGAATTTAAAGGATAATTCTGCATTTCTACCTATAAGTTATTGTCAACCAATTGTATTAAATGCATGTTTAGTAGGATTTGATCCAAATAATAAGTCCTTAGCCAAAGCTGGAGACGTGTCCTATACAGCTCTGAGTAAACTAGCAGAGCAGTGTGAACACAACGCTGTGCTCCTGATGTATATAAAGCTCTCCAGAGAGTTTTTTAAAATCATTTTATAGTCTGATATTGATCATTTAGTTTGGGTAAATATTGTTCAACCGCCTCAGAAGCGCTATAAGACCTGAGCGCTCTTCATCAGAGTCCAGACATCACGCCGGCTTGGTTCATTGTAATCAGGCGATATGAATCATCCACTGCAAAGTCTTGTTTGTGTATTTTAATAGTTTGGACCAAATTTGGTCCAAACTTGAATGATTTGATTAGATTTTGGTGCTCGTGGTGTCTGTGACCTCACAAAACAAATGTCCTGCCCAAACTCCAGAATGAATAAGCTATTTATGAGTTTCACACATATTGTTATTCTCTCATCCTATTGTCTGGAAATATTTCACATTTAGGATATTCTGTATTGTTGAGCCTGAAAGGAATGCAGCATTATACCATAACGTATAAAACTGAAGGGATATTACTTGATTTCATTACTTTTAGAGTCCCATGTGTACAGTCACACTCATGAGAGGGAGCAGAGCTGACACCGTTCAATATGAACCAAAGATGTCAGTCCAGTTCCAGCCTCTCAGAACCGCCCATTACTGTGAAAAGAGTAATTGCCCATGACGGCAGACTGCCACACACACACACACACACACACACAGCATCCACAACAACAACATGGTCGATAGCACCATGTGTTCGTTCAGCTCGTGTCATCAAGACGGTCAATAATCTCTCTGATGGGACCTTGATGCGCTGCCTTCATGACGCTTTGCTGCTCTTCTGTTGTTAGACTGAAGTGCAGCATCTGTGTTAAAGCAGCGCCGCTGCAGCATGCAGCTTTTTATAGATAATACATTTTTCTCCAACTGTAAACTGCAGAGACTGGAACCGAGGAGAACATGGCACATGGCATGGTTTCCAGGAGAATTGAATTGTGAGATTACCAGGAAACTCATTTCTATCGAGTTAATCGATGACGTGCCGGTTTGTGTGCTGCAGGTGGAGAAGAGGAGATATCAACTGACTGACACTGTTGGCAAACAGCAGCACGGTAGAGGACACCTCTTCTGCCACCTGAGATCTGTTGATGTCATTAACTCGGTGTTTCCTGCCGTGGTACTTGTACCTCAGAGGGTACTTCTGCAGGTACCAGAGGTTCTTGAAAAGATTGTGAAGTCTGATGTGTCCACATACACACACGAGTATGTTTCTGAGCAAACAGAATAACACATAGCTATGATCACTGTCATATACATGCACATGATGTGCTGCACAGTCAGTTCAAACCTTTACACCTTTTGATGTGGAAACTAACAACCAAAAAGAGATAAATGGTTAAAATGTGCAGTTTCTGCCATTTGTGCTCCTTTTTTTTAAGGTTTTGGTGCATTGTTGTTTTTTCTTGTCTTTCCAGTATTTAAAGCCAGTTGAAGTTGTTGTTTAGAGCTACTGTTTGAGCCGCTGCATGTACAGACTTTAAAAGATGGTCATGTGTCTGGTAGTGGAGCCTCGTGCTCTGTGGTTTGATGGGTTCATGGTGTCGGTCGGCACGGAGCTGATAACACCTCCACAGATGGATCACTGTTCATCGCTCTTTAGTTAAGGATCAGTATTTAACGTCATCCCAAAGGCTCCACAAAATGAGATGCTTTCTGATGCTGAAACTACATTTATAGGAAGTTTATTTATCTTTATTTTTATCGCCACTGTGCTGTTTTGAGGGGATTTGTTGTGTTGTTTATTCTCAGAAGCAGACGCTCTGACGTTGGTCCTATTGGGATAATGAAATGTCCTGGGACAAAAGCCATACCAAAGAATCACATTTACATGTTCTTTCACCATTTATTAATTCACCAAATACAGTGAAAATGGCATCATAATATACAATGACTCATTCTTAGAATGTCATGACATTTTTGTTGCTTTTTTGCTTCATAAAACAATGTTTCATTATTGAAAATATTAAGGTTTCATGCACGACAAACCATATCCAGTTTCTTTTAAAGTAATGGTACAAAATAATCAAAATTAAAAAACAAAAAACTGTAATGTCCAAAGTCGGTCAAATAACAACATGTTATCTGAAGATACTCGTAAACAGTGCAATATACTCTAAAACTGCCATTTTCTAACAAATTCATCAACGAAGCTCAAGTCACAGTATACGATTTCTTAATAATAGTTTAACATTGATGTGTGCAAAAAACCCCAGACACATTCAGTTAGTCTTTAAAAAACGACCTCTGATATAGAAGAGACCCGTCCATTAAAACCGAAGCTCCGCCTCCGTGAATCTTCCAGGATATCCGCTCTGAAGTAGAAATATTTTTGTTGATGAACTGTAAGACGATAGACTAGCATATAATTTAAATAACAAATATTTAGATATAAAAATACAAATATGACTTTTGTTAAAAAGAAGCGTGCCAGGGTAAGAGTAGTGGCACCTACATTGGCACCGGAGTGAAAGTTCATGCAAATAGATGGAGAAAAAAACAAAAAAGACGATAAATTTGCAAAAATTAAAATACCCAAATTATGGAAAGAATATTTTTTTTTCCCATCGATTTCATGACTTTTGTTTAAAACGTTTACTATATTCTCCACATATGTGCTGGCCTCTGTAGATTATTGGAGTATTTGAAAAATACCCAAATAAAAACAAAAAGGAGAAGGAACAAAGATATGTGCAGGTGTAAATCAGCTACATGAAGGTGCGAAGCCACACCTTTAACCACAGATGGGTAATGCAAGAAGAAGAAGAAGAAGAAGTAGTAGAAGAAGAAGAAGAAGAAGAGAAGAATGTAGCCTGTAGTTCAGGTTCAATCTGTGGCCTCACACTCTTTTAAAGGCCAAGAGCAAACAGGGCTTCTACTACAGAAAATATTAACATTGCACCATCCTCGAATATATGTTTTTACATACAATGGGTCTCCTCTAGTTAGCAGGCTCGAGAGTTTGGTTGGTCTGCTTTTTAAAAAAAGCGATAGCAGCTACAGGAATGCATCGGACCGGTGCTGAAAGGACAGCTCCCCTGAACGCACCACCGCCGCCCGGATCAACAAAGCGAAGCCTAAAGGAGGAGGGGGGGGGGGGGGCTTAGCCTACCTACTGTACTGTACAACGTATTGAAATAGGGCTGGGATTTAGCATCAGCCTCCAGTTGCAGTATTTTGTTGCTTACAGCGCGGTTGGAAATGGAGAGGAGATGGTCGTGACGTCATGACAAGTTCATCCATCGTTAAAGTCAGCAGAGGCTGAGCGCTGTCCGCCATCTCAACACCTCGCTGCGCCGCAGTGGTTAAAATCGGGATTCGTTTGGAGAATTGCCAGCAATCCCATGAAAAAAAAATCTTGATCTTTTTTTCCAGAGTCTCTCTCCTTTTCGCTTCTTCATCCTCTCTTCGTCGCTTTCTTCAATGTGTCTCTCTCTCTCTTCCTTAAGCCTTCTTCTTCCATTTCTCCGTTCACCCCCCACCGTCTTCGCCCCTTTTCCTCCCATCGCCTCCCGTCAGTCACACCATCCTCGCTTCGTGCCGTCGTTCTCCTCCTGCATTCCTCTCGAACATGCACAGCCGACAAGTGCTTCAAATCGGTGATCAAAAATTAAAAAGTCTGCGAGGCGTCGCTCACGTTTAGACGCCGGGTGAAGACTTGTCTGTCATCCCCTGCAGGACCTCGTCTATCCGGTCATCCTCGATGACCACTGTTAGAGAGAGAGAGAGAGGGATGGAGAGAAAGAGAGAGGATCAGTTATTGAGAGCATGACGGGAGAGATTACACAATGACATTTCTATAATATCTCAATCCATCGTGAGTTAGTTGTGTTGTGGGTCAGTAGATTGGTGTAAGGCCTTTAATATAATAGAGCCTTTAGTGGATATTTAGTGGAATAAATAATCCACAAGCAATGAGATAAAACAATATGATTGCAGGTGAATGAATCCATTAATTAATTAAAACACTATTTTGCAAATCCCCGGCCTCGGGAGCGCGCACTCGGTCAAAACAAGTCGTCCCCGCTTCTGGCGACGCGCCAGCCGCGCGCCGTCCTCCCGGTTCAGCCCTTTTGTTTCGGGCTCCGCGGGGTGTGTCCTCACGCGGAGAGCACGTCTCGCGCATGCATGTAAACACTTTTACTGCGGTGACAACCACGAAGCCGCTGTCCTCCAGTGCATTGACACACATCAGAAGTGCGTTTAATATTGTCGATATACAACAATGAATTATATAAATGATAACATAGAGCACCGGAAAACAACTCACGATGAGTGTCAAAATACTTTGCACATTTTCTAACACATAAATAACGACGTCCACGTATACAACACGCCTCAACCCTGTACTTCAGCATCCTTTACCTCGCTTGGCTCTGCCGATCTGTCCCAGCTTTGGGGGTCTTTTCGCCTGCGACGCAGCGAAAAAGGCGCTCGTGTCCTGCAGTCCGCAGCTGTAGGACATCTGGCTGACCTCGCTGTCTGCCCCATAGCCGCTCATCTTCCCCTCGTTGTATGGCAGCACTTCGGACATTGTGGCACGACGGAGAAAGATCACCAGCGTGAACGTGAAGTCGACCAAAGTCTTCCTCAGTCTTCCTTAATCTCTTCAGCGGAGCCGTAGATTCCTTTTGTTTGCGCGCAAGCTGCAGCGGCTGTTCAGTTTCTCCTGCTGGGATCCTTTCTGAGAGTAACTCAACGTGCACGGGCGTTTTGAGGTTGCGTTGTTGTTGTGGTCTCGTTGTGTGTTGCAGCTGCAGAGATCGAGAGAGAGAGAGAGGAGAAGAGAGAGAGAGAGAGTTGTGTTCGCCTGCGTCGCTGCTGATGTCTGCTGAGGGAAGTGGGAGATCCCGGGATCATAAAGGAAACCCAGGCAGAACGGTGAAGTCATCCATCCGGGTTTGTGTGTGCATTTGTGTGCGCGCACTCGCACGCGCGTGCATGGCAGGGGACCCCGAGTGGTGGAGGAGCAACAGCGACACCAGCAGGCGAGAGACGCAATTACACCCGTGAAGCGCCGCTGAGGCTGTTTGTGCTTTTCTGTTGGACATCTGAGGGAAATTCATCATTACATAATATGATAATAATAATAATAACTTTATGTATAGAGCACTTTTAAATACAGGGTTTACAAAGTGATTTCACAGATATGTAAAGCATAAACACGACCCAAATGGCGGCAAACGATAAAAGCATTGAACACAAACAAACAAACAAACAGCCAAAGAGAACAGTAGAAAACAAACAAATATATAAAATATACAAACAAAACCATGGGAACAAAAGAACTGCACAATAGTTCATAAAAATCAAAACATAAAAGGACGACACCACTTAAAAGCAATTCTATAAAAATGGGTGTTAAGAAGTGACAGAGATGCATGTTGTGTTTAGTCAAATTAATAGTTAACATTATGGGTTAGGGTTGTAGTTTTATACTAAATATTCAAAATACTGGACACAGTATCATTATTTGAGAAGTATTTGTATACCTCGATACTTCAAAACTACGTTTTCCTTCATGCGTTGACTTGATTAGCTTCAGTGAAGTCAAATGTTTAGTTTGCTCCTTCCTGCAGTGAGGAAACAAACTGGAGGAAAGGATCCGCTCTCCTGATGATGCATCAAGACCAGTTTACTCAAGTTGAATAAACACTTAGCGTCTGGGGAGCTTCCTAAAGGAAAATAACCAGATGATGTCATCTTTAAGGCAGAAAAAGGCCTTCAAACACTGGACTATAACATAAGATCTAAACATTATGATCATCTATTATAGATTAAAAGAAGCATGACGAAGACACACAATGACATGATGTACAGTACTCTGCTGGAAATGCTCACGATTAAAACAACAGCAAAATAAAGTAGAATAACAGAACATGGCCCTTGTTGTGTGTCAGCAGGACCATGAGCGTCTCTCTTCAGCACCTCGGACAGCGCCGGTGTGATTTATCCAGAAGTTACGTCATTCTTCCTCGCCTTCTTTTCGTTGCAGTCTGTGTTACAGCACTCGTCCTTGTAGCATATGGTGTCTCATGAAAACTAAATAATGAGCTGAAAGAACGACTATTTTTGGAGCAAACCTGATTAAAAAGTCGGGGCCAGCTGACCTCTATAAACATGATTTAACCTTTTCCGCTGACGCCATGTTCCTCTAGCAGCCGCTCTGCAGAGCGGACCGGTGGAAGTGACCAGCTGACGCTCTTTGAGATCAGTGTTTGTTGGAAAGGATCTCGGATCTCCTGCGGGGATGAGATGTGTGGCGACTCGTCAAAGCAAAGCCTGCTGGCAGGAACGCGGCTCATGTGACCCCTCGATGACCAGCTCGATACTGATATGAGTCCCGAGAGCGTTTATGTTAACCACCAGTTCAGAAAACATTGGCTGCGTGTTTCCTTTGGAGGTTCAACCCAAAGTGTCTATTTTCAGTACAGAAAGCAGTCACACAACTAATTTGGTTCATCCAATTTCTTTCTCTTCTCATGGATCTGCACTCTACGTGCATCAGAGATCATGCATCTGCCAACCTATTTAAGTGTAACTCCCCAGGGGTTTGACTCACAAAGCTCCTCCTGCCCAATAAACCACGGCCTCCAGCGGTTGATGGATTTCACGTGATGTCATCAGTCGGCACCACGCGGCTGCTGCTTCGTTGTCATTATTTAGGGAAAAACATGCGTTACAGCGACTGGAAGTCCTTTTCTTTCAGGCCCCTTCGCCTAATAAAGCACCGCCTCGTACATCATGTTGAACCCAGGAGCTTAAGTGCGACGACTCCTCGTTTTGTCTGCCTCCGTTTAGTTGAATTGATTTCTCTGAGTCCACATGCTGAGATTCATCCTCCTCTGTCGCTTCCCTCTCTCCCTCCATCTCTGCCTCTTTAGCAGACAGCAGTCAGCCTCACTCAATCAATCCCATCATCTGTGATAGGGGCACCCACCCTTAAGATGTGTGTGTCTGTGTGTGTGTGTGTGTGTGTGTGTGTGTGTGTGTGTGTATGTGTGTGTGTGTGTGTGTGTGTCTGTGCTCTTGAAGCACTGCCTCCAATTATATATTAATCACTACGCTGAGACACTCACTCTCTACATCTCTCCCCTCGAGCAGACCGTGGCGCTGTTGAACACACACACACACACACACACACACACACACGCACGCGTACACACACACTGTATACACACTGTGTTCTTTCTTGAAGCACACTAGCTACGGAAAAAAACCAATAACAAGCAGGGAGCTAAGAGCCCGGATCAATTCCCTGTGTATTTGTCTGTGTGTGTGTGTGTGTGTGTGTGTCTGTGTGTGTGTGTGTGTGTGTGTGTGTGTGTGTCTGCAGGTGTATATTTTAGGCAAAGTGAGGAGATAGAAAGAAAGAGGAGAGGCACACACCATCTGCCTTCGTGGACCAAATAGAAGTCTCGTTCTGTCTGTTTTCCTCGTCGTGAAGATTCATGTTGTTTTGTTCTCAAGCACAACATCCTGCAATGCATTGTGGGAACATGGGCAGAACTCCTTCTTTAGATCAGTTAAAAACACAGCGGAGGTAGAGATGCTAACAGCCGTAGCTTGTAACGTGCTGAAGCTTCAGAGACACCTCCATCTCATAGAGCTGATCTGATGTTGTGTTGTGTTGTTGTTGCTGTGTGTGATGTGATGGGTCTTCTAGTAGGAGAACCTAACATCAACTAACAGCTACACAACAGTTGTAATTATTGATTTCATGAGGATTTATCATATTGGACATTATGCATCACTCAACTACAATTAATATTACTCCAGAATACTTTGTTGTACTTGAAAATACGTCTTCAGTACATTGTTTTGAAGTGTAAATCAATTTATTTGAGTTATTAGAATTCAACTTGCAGGTTTTGTAACATTATTATTATGATCATTAGGCTGAGAAGTCAGGAGACATTTTCATTGAACGTTGGAAACACACCGGACTCGGACCACCGGACTCTGTCATCCCGCTCATCTCCATCCAGATGCTCCATCCCAACGCAACGAAGGTGAGCTTTGTAAAAACGGTCCGATTAGAAGAATCTTTAAAGCTGACCAGTCTCTTATTTCCCTGTGATGCGCTCGCTGTCGGCCTCTCCTCTGGGAAGGAGCGCTTGTTTCGTTCATGGGAGGAGAAGCGTCACAAAGTAGGTCACTTATCCCACGTTTCACTGCAGGCACAAAGCAGATGGGTGACAGTGGTGATTGGCATCAGGGACTCTCTCTCTCTCTCTCTCTCTCTCTCTCTCTCTCACTCTCTCTCTCTCTCTCTCTCTCTCTCTCTCTCTCTCTCTCTCTCTCTCTCTCTCTCTCTCTCTCTCTGTCTCTGTCTCTGGATTTATCTCAACTTTTTCCTTTAGATGTGGAACTCGCTTTGCCTTTTTTTACACTATTGTTTTCATCTCCATCTGCTAAAGTTTAGAAGAGCAAGAATTCAACAAGCAAAAAATACATCTTACATCTAATAAAAATATAATACCACGTCTGTATGTGTTGTACCACAACAAATAACATGCCAAACAAAATGCCATGAACCATGAACATCGATCCAAATCGTTAGAGAGATCCACAGTTCAGACATTTTAGTCTGAACCAACGTGATCATCTCGAGCCAAGCTAAAGCTGCCATTAAATCCCTATATTTAAAACCAAATAAATGAGGTTTTGTCTACTTTAAGCGGCCTCATCACCACCAATCAGGATCAACATCCATGACGCACAGACAATTAGAGAATAATCATATCATCTGAAGTGTTGGTCAGCTATCAGAACGCATTAAACAGGAAATCCCAGCGTTCATTAACTGCATGTGACTTTGTAATCATCAGGTCTTCCTTCACCGTGTTTCACCACCAAGTGAAGAAATATAGAAACCTAATCTTTTATTATCATTTAAACATACATATGCTGAAATGAACAATGATGCGTAATGATTGGCAATAGCAGAGTAACATCAAAGTGTATTTTCTATTTTGATTACAGTATTTCTGTAGCAGTCTCTCTCTCTAAAGGCCCACGTGAGATTATTCCCATCACTGGTTTGCTGTTCTGTCTTTGTTTTCTCCCAGTTATTAAATTAAACTAATCAAAAGCCTCTGGTTCCCCCCCCCGGTGCCCTCAGAGGTCTGCGAGTGCGACAGTAATAGTTTGTTTCTCGAGGGCCACAGCTGGCGCTCTGCTGGGAGCTCATGAAGACTTCGTACAAGTGAACCCTGATGACCGCCGAGGAAGATCCACGAGCTCCTGCGTGTCCCACCTGCTTCGTTTTCATGCCCACTTAGCCTCATGTCACACACACACACACACACACACACACACACACACACACGTCCTCCCCTTTCTGTTCAGAAGAAGAAGAGCTGCCTTTCTCCCCATCCTGCCGCTGCTTGTTAGAGATGACAGAAATAGTCGTGTGGATGACTCACTGCTCCGAGTCTTTACTGGCACCAGGTGCCGTCAACAAGCATTTGTGCCACCGGGAAAATAAAAAAGAGCCGTCGTGCATTCACGTCGTCGTGAGAGTTCGGTGAAACGCATGAATCCATTCAGAGACTCATTTGCTAATGTTTAAGGGGAGCAACAGTCATTTTATGTGACAGCTGCAGCTCAGATGATGATGGATCATAAAGACTTATTGGATGCTCTTCAGATGCAACTAGACTGCAGATAGCGTGTTTATTTATGGTGTCCACCTGATGAATCTGACTCATATTCACGCCGCTGAAGCTTAGCTTTTGGTCTTCACTGACTCCTGAGGGAAAGAAATTGTCCATAAGTTTATTACCATCTGCCACGTGGAAGGGTTGTTCAGCTCTTCAAAGTACAGAAGCTCATCACATTCACAAAGAAACACATGCATGTGTATTATCTCGTGGTTATGAAGTACTACGTCATAATCACAGGTGAAATATCTCATCAGAAAAGATCTCGTTATGCTCGTTTTTTCTCTTCCTATTTATTGATCCGGAGCGTCTGAATCTGTGAATATCTTTCCAACTTTACCAAACTATGCTTTAACTTTTCTCCTAATTATGAGATCAAGATTTTATAATTACGGGATCTTTTCTTGAAATAACGACACGGTATCTAATAATCACGAGAAAAGATGTAGTTCTTTTTCTTCTGTAAAGGCAATGCGCTTTGATATCAAAGGACTTAATTATTGTGATTATCTCAATGCACAGTTTATAGTTTTGTAGAAACCGAGAGATCCGGATGTGCATTATTTTATTATTTTAATCTTCAGCAGTGGCTTTTTCGATCTCGAGATGAGATTTACACGATCCGTCTTATAAATGGATTGAAGAAGTGGATATCCAAAAAGAGGCTCCACAACTATAGAAAAACGATTCATGTTCTTCTATCAGTTCCATAATCGATGCAGCAGTCAGTAGATATGTTCTTGTTGTGGTTCATACACTCATGGTCCTTTCTTGTTGTTTGGTATTTCTATTTCCTGCATCTTTCTTGTTGCATGTCATCAGACGCTGAGCAGTGTGATGGTTCCACCTGCTGGAGGAGTCAGAGTGGAGAACGTTTCCTCTGCAGCTTCCTGTTGGTGCAGATGCTGAAATTCATTTAGATGAATCGCTGCGCTCGGAAATGTATTTTAGATCTTTATCTTTAAGCATCTAACCAAAAACCCACAAAGTAGCACAAAGCACTGTGTCTCATGTCCTCACAGGTCTGCAAGTAATACAGTAACACAAACAAAGCTACAGCTGCTTTTCTGCTGCTAGCTCATGAAAAATGTGTTAAAAGTGAACCCTTGTGACCCAGAGGAAGATTTATGAGATCCTGTGTCTCGCACCTGCTCCCCCTCCACCCCCCCTCCCTCCCACACACACACACACACACACACACACACACACACACACACACACACACACACACACACACGGAGTATAATACATTATTTCATGGTAGCTGCACACAGATCTGCACACTGTGACTACGTTTAAGTTCCCGTTCTACAACCAAGTGGGTGAGCGAATTACGAATTAGCTAATTTATACATTGTGGCTCCAGTGATAGGAAGGGAAATGCATTCCACAAATAATTCAAAGAGTGATGCTTTATTGGCTTTGTTTCAACAAAGCAAGATCTGACCCACTTTCGTCCGTCTGTAGTGCATTTATTAACACTTAAGCCTCTCGAGACACTTCCATCACAATGGCAACAGCCTCATGAATGACCAGAAGAAGGCACAGAAGAAACATCTAAGCTGCTAACACCTCAATTACACCTGAACAGATAAAATCTCACTAAAACTCTGCAGTGAACAAAGTGTTTGCACAATATAAAAACCACTTGAGTCACATTTACAGTAAGTTACCGTTGACCTTTTTTAAGGGTTAAGTGCAGCACAGTACAGTTTGTATGGTGGTGAATGAATGTGATCACACCGGTTCCTCAGGCGTGGAAGAGAGGCAGCACTCGAACGATGCTTTGTCTGCAAATCGGGCATCGACGGTGTGGGAAAGCCTGGAAGCAGCTGTGGCAGCAGCACACGTGTCCACAGTCCAACAGAATACAGTCACGTGGCTGGCTGAGGCAAATCACGCAGACATTTTCTATGAGCTCCTCGGCCCCATTTTGAGCGTGCGCTCTTGAGATTTCAGTCTGCAGTCTCTCAAACTCCCTCCTCTCCTGGTCCCAGCGAACCTTTAGCGTGTGGTAGTAGCGTCGGCCGACCCAGAGGAGTACTGCCGCGCCCGCCAAAGCAGAGGCAATGGCCAGCGCCTTCCACCACAGAGCCGTGCTCTCCTGCTCGCCCAGCAGAGTGTCAAAGTCTGTGATGCTCAAAAAGTACTGCGAGCCATCTGAAGGGGGTCGGAGGTTCAGGGTCCCGTCCCCGTCCAGCATCAACTCACCCACGCCGGTAAGAGTTGAGCCCACCTGGAAAAAGAGGGGATATTCGTGAAATGTTTTCCCCTAATATTTGAGGAAGAAAAAAAGGAATAGATGTTATCAAGTTGACTGACTTTGAGCATTTCCTCGGTCTCCAGTTGCCCTTTAAGCTTCTCCCCGCTGAGGTATTGTCCGATGATGTCGCCCAAGCCGTAGTTGACTTGGTGGAACTTCTCGTGGGTCGTCTCCATGTAAAGTCCGGAGGCCTGCAGAGGGCACAGGACCCTGACGGTGGTCTCATTGGATCCCACCAACACAAAGGGCACCGCAGTCACTCTGTGGTGCAAGACTTTTTCACTGTCCGTCCTGCAACATGGAAAGGGAGGAACATGAGGTGATTGTAACGTGTTACATGTTGCATGTAACAGTCTGAGGTAACTAAGTGGCATCACTTGAATATTATCAAATCGGGCTAACAGAAAGCCTGCAATACAAACTGCTTTGTGGAATTTGAAAGCTGTGAAGGCCAAGTTATTTTATATGGGATCACTATATTTCCATTTTCTGACTTTTAAGTGCATTTCTATCAACATCCAAGAAGTTATGACAAATGGGAGCTGAGATATTTCTGAAAAGCTCCAAAATATCTAGCTTACCGCTTAATAATGCAGATGCCAGAAAAGGAATAAGAAAACATCACATATTTCATGTGTACCTGATTTTAGAGCAGCAGGAATCTGATTTTATGTTCAACGTGTATCATGTGGGGTGTCCTGATAGTCACATTATTAAGTAGCAGTCTAAAAAAAATCTCCTTGCAATGACAACTTATAGTGACAGAATGCTTTTTCTACACCACAAACGTCAGAGAAGAAACGTTCACCTTTCAACCTCCAGAGGCCAGTTGAGATAAGTTTGTCCTCCTTCCTATATCTAGAGGTGACGTACTATTTAAGGCGCATACCACATGCATGTAATATCTCTGGGTCTGGGAACCTTTGCTGCTTGCCATACTCTTCTCTCTCTTTTTATTTTCCTGTCAGCCTCTAAACTGTCCACTATTAAATAAAGGTAAGAATGAAGTATCATGCAGAGTATCATAACAATGCTAGGTATTATTGTCTTGATAGAGTTCTCACCAAGTGCGTGAAAGGCTGTTCCACACCAGCCTGTGTTCTCTCAACATGAATTTCTGCAACACCCCGACAAATTCTTTTTGGAAGTGGCTTGTGAGAGTCTCACCTGCTGGCTGCACAGCACCTACAGGATGTCCACAAGGTAGAGAGTAAGAGACAAGGACATTGCACCAATTTCTCAGTGTAAATATAAACTGCAGTGACACCCTGTTTACCTTCAATGACAACATACTGTAGACACGCTCCTGGAGTAACTTTCAAAATATCTTTGAGTTTTCCATCGATGGCGAAGTGTGGAGCATCCTGACAACACAACACACAGACTTTAGTACACACACTGAAGTAGACAGAGGATTTTAAGCAGTGTGTGAAAACTAAAGATTGTTTGCATGGTTTTACAACTAATGCCATACCTCCCAATGGCTTTAACAGCATGAAAATGTCGAGATATAACAACACAAAGTTATGCGAGATCATGTCGATTACACATGAAATACAACTAACATCAAGTTTGTCTAGTGTCCGCCGGCTCTTCCTATAGAGATAGTAACAGACGCCTGAGAGGGCAAGGCTGGCCCCGAGACATGCCGCCTCTGTAATCTTCACAGGAAATCCATCCATTCCCTCTGAGCCTCCTGTCACTGCAAACCTGGAAGAAGTTAAAACAAAGTATTGTTTCCTATCAAAGATGACAAAAAAGTGCATGTTGGTGCACATGTTTAAAAAGGCTATGACTCAATGCAGTGTAAAAGTCTCATCTGCTAAACTGAAACCGCTTTGAATTGGTCACCGTCATCAACTAAAATTCGACATATGTACGCTGTTAGTTGAGGAACATGCAGACATCAAGTGTTACTGATATGATAGAAATAACAGTAGCAATGGGATCACACAATGAGAGATGTCTTGTATTATACAGCTAGAAATAAATAAAGGAAAATTATGTCAAAATGTACACTTGGGTATCATGGAATTTTAATTTACACCTTGCATTTATACATACATACATAAATAGAAATAACATATTTCAGTAGATACTCTGACTGGGGCTAGGACTTGGATACGTTTGGTTAACTGTTGGACTGAGGACAGAACTTGCAAAAATAATAAATAACTTGAAATATAAATACATATATGGCATTAAAAGGCACCAATGTATGTATGTAAGTTGAAAATAGTTTTAACATACACTTACAGAACACTTGTTTACATGACTATTATCTGATTGTCTAAGCACTGTATTTTTTACTTAAATGTAATATCTATTGCACTTTTGTTGTTGTTGTTGTTGATGATGTATCTCGTCTGTCTGATGTTATGCACCTTCCGCCAAAACAAATTTTCATCTGTGTAAACAGTCCTGGCAAATAAATAAATGGTGCTGATTCTGATAATTATATGTTTATCGAGTCATTCAGGTTATGTAGTTTTTATTCGAGAAGGTTCCGCCCTCCACAAACTATTACATGACGCTATACATATCTTACATAATGTCAGGGTGAAGGTAAGACACACAGACGACAGACACAAGCTCACATAACCACCACTAATATCTCATTATAGCGTTAGCTCAACTAGCTTGATCTTTTGCAGCAATCCCAACGTGAAGTCAACGACACTGCCTTTGTTAACAGTGCCATTACAACACGGTGCATTGTAACTAAGTTATATCATGTGACCGTACCACTTGTCACATGAAAGTATTTGGTTTTAAAACATTGGTTTGCTAAAGTTAGCTGCTAGCTAACGGTATGAGGGAGCCGGGGGAAGGAGTAGTGACCTCTAACCTTTTGTTTTAACAACATGAGCATAATTCAACCGTGTAAGCAACGGTGCTCGATGGACGAAGGTGTACATGTCCTAACTGTCAAGTACAATGAATTATAGATAAGTTATTTGTTTTTACCTGTCAAGATGAATCTCTCAAGCGGCTCTCAAGTTGGCATATTCGGTTGAACGGAGTTCCATGTCACGTGACGGAGGCGAAGGAAACGTCACGCTAGTACGTCTCACTGCGCATGTCAGTTCTCTCTCTCTCTCTCGCAGTCGCAGCCGCTGTGGTCGCTTCAGACGCCGCCGACATGGCAGGAGGTGTGCGGAAAAAATCTCCGGGTTCCCCGTCAGCACTGTGGGGGAAACTTCACACACTGTGGCAGGATAAACACATGGTCCTGTTCAAGACGGAGTACACGTTGCTGGTCGTTTCCATTCTGTGGTTCCTGGAGATCGGGTTCAACGTGTGGGTCATACAGAAAGTAGCATGTAAGTAGCTGCGAGGCTAGTTAACATGCTATGCTGCTCGGTCATGTTTCTAGACGGATCTGCGCGCTAAGTAGCTAGCATTAGCAAACATACTAACTTACTCTGCCACCTGTCAAACGGAATTTTCTGCCCTTGCTTGACCACATACGATCCTCTGTTCTGTTTTAGGGTTTTCAGCAACTGCTAGCAGAAACGATATGAAGCTAAACATACTCCTTTTAATGACAATAACGTTTAATCTGAATTTGCAGAAGTATAGTAATAAAATGCACACTGACAGCATACATTAACTCGTATATTGCATGCAGTATTAGTAACGCTACGTATGTCGTAGTTTATTTTGACAAATGCACTCTTTTGTCTGATATGAGGATGTAAATCTAAATAATGTAATGGGTAATTAATCTATCAATTAATTCAATCAAATAAATCTGCAAATTTTTACAGTTTGGGAAATGGAACCAGTGTTTTTTTTTTTTTTTTACTTTTTCTATACTTGATAACTAACTAGAATTATATATTAAATACAGAATAACGAACTAATATATCAACTAATCATTTCAGCTCTCGAGGACTTGTCCATAGTCATGCTGAGACATTTAATGGATCAACATTAGTTTGAAAAACAAAAGCATATGATATTGATGAAGCGTTTTAGTCGATTTATGAACCAACAATTTGCAGCTTCACAAATGCAACAAGCTGGATTTCAGAGGTCGAGATCAAAAGATGAAGACTTTGGGTTTTGGGACGTCAAATAACTAATTATAGGACACAACCTTGGACAAAGAGTTTTGATTGTTATTTGTCATATAAAAAATAAAAAAAAGTTCAACACATCACTGACCATAACCTTCCCAATCACCGATTCTGTCTCTTTGCGCAGACACCGAGATAGACTGGAAAGCCTACATGGACGAAGTCGAGGGTGTCATCAATGGCACCTACGACTACACCGAGCTTAAAGGAGACACCGGTCCGTTGGTGTGAGTTTCAGCGTTTTCTTTGTAATGAAGGTCTTTCTATCCTGTAGCTAGACGTGGTTTTCAGTGCAGGATAAATGAGCACCTTGTTGTTGCAGGTACCCGGCTGGCTTTGTCTACATCTTCACAGCTCTCTACTACGTTACCAGCCGTGGGGTGAACATCCGCCTGGCCCAGTACATATTCGCTGCTTTCTATCTCGTCACGCTGCTGCTCGTCTTCAGGATATACTACCGCACTAAGAAGGTCAGTCTGGGTAACAAAAGCCTCAGTTACCACCACGACTTTCTCTGATATATTACGAAGCGGCCGTGTTCAGCTCATGAGGGTCTTGAGGTAGCATGAAACTAGTTCACTGTGTCTATAATGTACAACAATGTCCAATGATTTGGAGTGTAAATTCAATTTACAGATGTAATTTTGTTAATTTCTTTGATTTCCAGGTTCCTCCCTATGTGTTCTTCTTTGTGTGCTGTGCTTCTTATCGGATACACTCTATCTTTGTGCTGCGTCTCTTTAACGACCCCGTGGCCATGATGCTGCTATTTGCAGCCGTCAACCTCTTCATGGATGGATACTGGACTCTGGGCTGCGGTCTTTACAGGCAAGTGTGAACTCCTTAGCAGCACAATGCAGCTGGAGGAATATGCATCAGGTTTTATCTTTATCTTTGCAAATCTTCATACGTACATGGTTATTATTTGCCATGCATTGCACAATGAAATAACAACTCAATCTTCTTCTCTTTCTGACAGTTTAGCAGTGTCTGTGAAAATGAATGTGCTCCTGTTTGCTCCGGGGCTCTTGTTGCTCCTCCTGTCTGAGTTTGGTCTAATCAGGACAATTCCCAAACTTCTTCTGTGTGCAGGTATTCAGGTAAAAGATGTCTGAGAACACATAACACCGAGTTTAACTGCCATATTTTTTTTTAACAACACCGCCAAGCATCTCTAAATGAGTCTTGTCTTAATATTACAGCTTTTGCTCGGTTTGCCTTTCCTCCTGGAGAACCCCGTGGGTTATGTGAGCCAGGCGTTTGATCTCGGCCGTCAGTTTATGTTCAAGTGGACGGTCAACTGGCGCTTCCTGCCAGAATGGCTGTTCTTAAGTCGGTACTTCCACTTACTGCTGCTGGCCGTCCACCTGCTGACGCTGCTGCTCTTTGTTCTGCGCCGCTGGAAGAGGTGAGAGACACTGTGCCAAGGCGACTGTTGGTGTTCTAGTTTCACTCCAGTTGGATTAAATAAGATAATATAATCCTTTCTTGGTCTTGAATAATACATCTTGAATACATTTTCTGTCTTCCAAGGCCAGGAGAAAGCATCTTTGAACTCCTCAAGGAGCCGAGCAAAAGGAAAACACCTGCTCAGAAAATCACTGCTGATCATATCCTTTTGTTCTCTTTTAATCTCGTCCTATATTGTTATTAAAGGACACATTAGCATTGTTAGGAACACTATAACTTTTGCTGCGAGGTGTCAAATATGAATTGGCTGTACATGTCTGCATGATATTGGTCAGAGTAAATGAACGATGTTTTAGTTTTCTCTGACTTTTGTATCAAACCTTAACAGAAACTCACAGATGGTGCTCATCCTGTTCAGCTCTAACTTCATTGGCATGTGCTTCAGTCGCTCGTTGCACTACCAGTTCTACGTCTGGTACTTCCACACGCTGCCTTACCTGCTGTGGAGTGGAGGAGTGGAGAAGCTGGCCCACCTGCTCAGGTGAGAGGGCGTCGTAATACCAAACTATAAGTTATGTTTTTGCTTAGTTTTAGACCGAGCACATCACCGAACGCGCGTTCAAATGTTGATGCTGTGTCGTTCTCTCCTTTTGTTCAGAGTCCTCATCCTGGGTCTGATCGAGCTCTCGTGGAACACCTACCCGTCTACGAGCGGCAGCTCGGCCGCCCTCCACGTCTGTCACCTCATCATCCTCCTCTGCCTGTGGATGGCTCCGCCGCTGCTTTCCGCCCCGGCAGAAACGCAAGAAGATTCGCCCGTCAAGGACAAACGGCAGTGAGCCGCGGCCCGATCGGACCGGATGTCGTATTTAAGTGTAATCGGCGTCTGCGCGGCCTTCACCGGCCTCTTGTTTTTGAGCCTCGCAGCGTGCAGAGTGAGGTCACTGGGACAGACTGTGAATTCAAGAAGCCATTTAATGCTTCACATCTCGGCTAACTACTTAAAGTGAAGGAAGATAATGTGTGTGCGCAGCCTGCAGAGAGATGCGGACACGATGAATAGTCTCTTGCAGTTTAAGATATGAAAATAGAAAGAAAATAGGGATTCTCAGGTTTCATATTTAGACACTAGCATGGAGTAGATGCTAAGAGGAAATGGGGAATTTCAACAGGTCAATTCATTTTTTCTTTTACCTGATAGTCTGATATTATACAAAATGATCAGTTTTTAATTAATTGCCATCAGTCAATCGGCTGCAGCATTTCCACTTGTTTTCCAGTACCAAGGCCAAAAATATTTTCCAGTAGTTGTAAAACTTTACACAAATGTGTAAAACTAACCTGCAGACAATCATGACTATTTTATTTGTTACATAGTGGATTAATCTTCTGGTGTGAGTGGCTCACTTCACCAACTAAACTTAATGTGAAAACATGACTGAGAAAGCAAATACATGACATTTTATATTAAATGTAGGCGCCACTTAATCTTGAGGTTTTTTCTTCTTTCATGTATGTTTTTGTTAGACATTACAACAAATGTACTGTTTCTTTTAAATTTATTTCCCCAACATTCACTGCATTATTTAAAGCCAGATGTCATTAGCTTATCAAATAATCATCATGATAATCAACGTCAATCAACACTGACTGATCATACATTTGGCAAAGTAAGTCACTACATATCGACTATAAAAGCCCATTCAGATGGTCAAGGCATTGTTGTGATTGCATAAAGCATAAATACAGCTTCAGGATAAAAGGCCACTTGGTCAATATCATTTCATGGTGTTATTTTTGACAAATATAAAGTCTTGAATTGGTAAAAATAATTGTCATGTGCAACTTAATATAGAATGAACTTGGCACTAGGTATGCTATTAGTCCTGCTGTTAAAATACAGGATTTCTCTTCTATGTTGAGGTTCTCATTGGTAACAAATGACTCTGCTAATCTGTAGCTTTGACTCCGTTTCCTCAGAGGTCATGGTCTCACATATTATTGGGGTTATAACACAACATGTTGAGCTTGATGTTCTCGTCCCAGTGGCGCAGCAGCAGGAACAGCTGTCTGGCCGCGCCCTTCAGCCCCGACAGGTCCACTCCCTCGGGCAGCTCCTGGCAGCGCAGCCAGAAGTCCGCCTTCGCCGCCACCAGCTCCCATTCCATGAAGTAGCCGGCGCAGCGGTGCTCCAGCCAGGCCAGAGCCACGGCGGTGGCCCAGCTGGAGCCCTCGAGGTCCTCTTGAGCCGACTGGCCGCTCCCTGGGAGATCCGCCGGCTCCATCGAGGATCCTTCGCATACGTCCGTCTCGGATCCACGGCCGCTGTCGGCCTGGCCGTGGCTCGCGGTCCGAGAGGGTCCGACGGAGAGCTCCAGGGAGCCCTCCTCGGAGCTGGGGAGGTCGGCGGGCGAGGTGACGGCGTCGCGGTCGGACGGGTGTCTTCGGCGCAGCCTCGGCTCCAGCATCAGGGGCGTGTCATCCGGAGTGTGGTGGAAAGGAGGGGCGGTCGGCTTGGCAAGGGAGCAAGAAGAAGGAGAGAATGTGACATGGTGGCTGGTGGGAGCACCAGAGGGCTTGGTGGAGGTGGATAAAGACGGAGCGCTGGGAGACGTGCTGCGAAACGGCGGGCTGAGACTGCGGCGGTGCAAGCTGTAAGGTGAAGCCCTTTTCAGGCGGTCCAGGGGGATCTGGACACAGTCAGAGTAGATCTCTGTCAGAAGAAAAGCTCCCGACGCCAGCTGCAGATGCACCTGATTAGACACCATTCAGACACAAGTTAATACATGTGTTTGCACACGTGTAAGTCATGTGTCAGTGTCTGCACAGCTCACCAACGGCAGGTAGTCCGGAGCTTCAGCTTCAGGTTGTTTCTCAGTCTCTGCAGACAGACAGTGGGACTTGAGAGGAACTTGCTTTCCTGATGAAATGGAGGACCTGAGTCGGCCCAGTGGAAATCTGGAAGATACAAAAGAGTTTTGGCCTTTTAAGAACCGTACATTTGGATGTAAACATAATACACACCCCCTAAACAAAAAGAAGCTTACCCTCCAAAGTAACTTGAGTCCCTTTTTCAGTGTAAAGATGCGCTGGAGTTATAACTGAGTGAAAGTCTTACCTGGTGCCAAAGAAGCTCTCCATTGACTTGCTCTCGATAGACCGCTGTGACCGAGTGCATGATGCTGGAGCTGCAGCAGAGTAAGCGCTGCCACCGACACCTGCAGCAGCGTGGAAGACAACAGCAACAGTAGTGTGTCATCAGCACAGTGATGACGTCAGGTTAGTGATGGTATTCAAAGGCTCAAGTCATCCTTTACATGACATAACCCTAAAAAACATACAATAGTCACTTTTAAAGCGCTTTACAGTGTATTTTTTTATGACTTTCGAGAGCAAAGGGGATATTTTTCTGGAAGGAAATGTTCAATGCTGCAAGCTCAGAATATAGACGTTATGTCGCATTGGGGTGGAGACAGAAATTGTTAAGATCTACCTGCAGATGTGCATCATCAAGTCAGGAGAGAGCAGTTCAGATATTTCTCCTTCAGTAAAGACTCACCTTTTAGTTTTGAATGGACTTTCTGATCAGACAGCTCGAGACTACGCTCAGACTAGAATGAGTCGACAATACTTACTAGAGTCCCAGGATGTAAGGCTACAAGGTGAGGCAGGGGTGTCATCTCTGTCTGAGAGATACAAAGATTGTTGATGACCTAAAGTCTTGGCAGCAGAAATGGGTGCTATCATTCAGTCGGTCTACCTGTAGAGTTGCAGGCGTCCTCCATCTCCTCGCTGTCTTTGCTGGAGGGCCGTCTGCCTAAACCAACAGAATACGCCTTCTGCCTGCGACTACCTGATTGGGAACTGCGGCTGTTCCCCAAATGCATCCCTACACACACAAACACACACACACACAGACACACACACACAGGATAATACAGACTAAATTGTGTTATTCAAATGGAAGGTCCACATATCAAATCTGTATTTTAACATTTTGAAACAGGCATTGCAAACTGTTTTCGACTGCATGGTCTGATTTATGTGCTGCTGCTCAAAACTGTACTTGTCCCTACAAAAATGAACATTAACGGTGCACTCCAGTGAGCGTTATTGTCTTTAAAATGGGAACTCACGAGCAACCGATCAAAAAGCAACGGTACGAAACGAAGAACCGGGGACTAAATTATCACCTGATGTCTAATCCAGACTACGGCTCCAACACAAAAAAACAATCCTAAAATGATTAGCATAACGCAACACTGAAGCATCTTTCAGCAGACTCAAACTGCTTGTACCAAGTTCGTTGGGTTTCAGTTCAACGTGGGAGTGAGCCACACCTGTGATCTGAACGTCCATGCCGTCCTGCGAGCCTTTGCTGGGCTTTCTGTCGGTTGTGGTGAAGGCCGTGTACATGCAGACGATGCTGCAATGCTTGCTGGTCTGGATCGCCTTCATGCGGTATCGCTTTGCCGAGCCTGAGGAACAGTGAGGGGTCGACAGTGCGTTTACCAAATACCTTAAGGTCTCGTGAGATGAACGTCTGAAGTGGTTGAGCCTCACCATGCCCGCTGTCGCTTTCCTTCTCGGCCATTTTCTCAAAGTCCCGAATGACTGACCGAGCGGTCAGTTGGTGAATGATCTCATCCCACGTTTCCCCTCCTTTTCCTTCTTCCCCTTCTCCTCCTGCTCCTCCTCCTCCTCCACATCCCTCACCTCCTGGCGTCTCTTGGCCCTCGGGGGCCCAGAGGTGCCCCAGGTCCACGGTGACCTCCCAGGACACGGGTCTGCCGCTCAGCAGGCCGTGGATGAGCGAGCGGCACTGACCCGGCGGCGGGTCCTCCGGCGGCGCGGCGGCGAAGAGGTACTCTGGGTCCGTGAAGCTGTCCCAGTCCAGAGGAGAAGCAGGGAACAGAAGTCCATCTGAGGGCGCGAGGGAGGCAGAATTAGACACTAATTCGTCGGGAGGCAAAACAGGAATCCTGCTTTTCTTAGACCTGTCGCTCACTGGAGTCGGTGAGGCTCCGGCGGGACAGCGTGTCTTGAGACGGGGGCTTCGTCTCCCCGTCGCTCTCGTCCAGCCTCCCTCCCAGCGTCTGGTCGAAGGAGACCCTCTCCAGAGCTCTCCTCAGCCGATGCATCTCCAGCTCGCCCTGAGGAGACGAGAAGCTCCGCGCCGCCATGGTGGAACGGGCGAGGACTTTGTGTCTCCTACGAGACTCCTCGCCTCCTTCCAGAAGCCCGCTCTGGTCGCACAGGAGGGAAAAGCAATATATATACATCTAAATTTAAAATATGTTCGGGTTATCTGTTTATACTGCATCTATTTGTAATATTTAGTGCGTCAAGTACGACATTTGGCATGTACAATCTTTCCAGAACTTTCAACAACCCCCAATAATAACAGTCAAGAGCGAGCCAGAAGGTCAGAGGTTGAACCCCTCGATGGAAATATATCTTGTGTCTTTATTGTATTCTGGTTTACCGTGTTGGTGTATAAACAGTAAAGGCTGGAAACCACGATACGGTATTATCATGATACTGCGATACATTGAGTATTACGATATATTACCTTTTTTTTTTTTTCCAATCGCAAATTGTCCCCAAAGGAAAACTTTACCGACAAAAAAATAAATTCATTGATGTTTTTGAATGATTTGAATAAAATATCGATACTCGGCTTCCGTTTATTGCCGCGCAAAATATCGCGATACTGTGCTGTATCGATTATCTAAGATGACGGTGGTGAATCTATTACAAATGAGCTGCACCTTTTCTGCCTCGGTCTCGGGGGTTTCTGCTGAGAGGTTTTGCTGCCACGCAGAGTCCGCCCAGCGAGACAGCGAGGATCTCTTTTCCGGAGGCGGCATCTTTTCCAGGCCTTGGGGCAGAGAACCAGTGTCCATCACTGAAACCGAGGAGCGAGGGTCGGGGAGGAAGACCCCGCCCGCAGGGTCCGAGTTGGACGAGGCGTGGATGTGCGAGTGGGACTGCGTCTGCAGACTCCGCTCGCTGCTGAGGGAGCAGCGAGTGAGGACGTACTGCTCCTGGATGTACGAGCTCTCCTGGATCCTCCTCCTCACGTCGCTGGACCAGTCCAGCTCCACACCTAGAGCGGAGACAAGCCCAACAGGAACCGCAGTGGCATTGAGTCTTGATTCGTGACCGTTCACTACAAGATCCGGTGATGAGCGACCGACCTGGGCTGGTTCCAGGATCTGTGTTTCTGGCGCAGGAGAACTCGGAAGAGATTTCCCTGGAAATCTCCCTCAGCGCCTCCTCCAGGTTGGTGCCGTCGGCCGACGTCACCGCCGCCATCAACTCGGAGGCAGCGGGAGGTGAAAGGTCATCGTTCGACTGTCCAAAGACTGAACCCGTAGAGCCGCGATGTGCACCTCGATAGCCCCGTCCCTGAGCCTGTGACAGAGTCAGATGAGAGATCCGCTCGTCTATGCAGACACACACGGATGTGTACTTTTTAAAGCATGCAGTGATGCGTGTACCTCTGTCCTTTTTGCTTTGAAACTCGTCATATCGTACAGAGTGCAATATCCGATGAGCCGGTTCCCAGGGTAGAGCGGAGGGATTTCATTGGGTGAAAGAAAAGCTTCCATGTTCTCTGGCAGGTACCAGTCAATCCGTACGTCAGTCAGCACGGGTTCAAAGGCCTTTTTCAGAGACTTTATTAACTGAGGAGACAGATTGGTCACATTAGTTCTAAATTAAAGGCGTTACAATGCATAGTCTCAAGTAAAAGTACCAATACATTCATGTAAAATACTCCAATGTTGCATTCAAAATCGTACTCAAGTAAAAATACAGAAGTATTATCAGCGAAATATATTTGTGCAGATACATTGGACATGTGATATTACATTATTGTGGACTAAAAGTAGTAATTTACTGCTGCTGGTTAAGGCGTAGCAATAGTTTTAATTTGGTAGTTTAGTTCTTTAATCTAACTGTTCAACCTCCAGAGAGTCCCAGGATAAATCTGGCATTAAAGTAAGTAAAATAATAGCAGCTAATGTATTTATCTTGTAAGAAAGACATTAAGCTCGTGCTCATAATTGTTCTGCAATTTATATTTTTTCCATTAAGTGGCAGTGTTGCCTTGCTGCTGACCTTGGGCTGAAGTCTCTCCTCATCGTCCAAGAACTCCGTCGTTCCTCCCGTCAGCTTGGAAACGCCCTGCAAGAGTCTCCTGCAGGCTCGAGGGCCGAGGCCGAGGCCGAAGCATCTGCAGAAGTGACACGGTGCGACATTTATACCACATCGATGGAGAAAAGTAAATTTGATCATGTGAGGAGATGGTTTTACTTTCATCGCGTGGTCTTTGATGCACTACATGTTCAACGTGACGGGCTCGACACAAACAGCTCGGACTCACGACTATCTATTTGTGAAACCCTAATAGCGCACAAAGGCTAAGAAAAGAGAACATTTGGAGTCATTAAGCACAAAGAACTGTTATTTCGGCACTCCGAGAGATCACAAGCCATTTGGCTAATTGAGAGTTTGAAAAGAGCAGAGGACAGAGTAATTGAAAAGGCCGAGATCTTTTCTTGTGTGCTGTCTCTCTAAAAACAGCAAGTCTGTCTGGTCGGCCAGAGACTGTTAGCACTACCTGAATAATAAGACAGAAAATATAAATGATTTAAAAAACAAGGCCTATTTTTGTGGCTGCGTATAGTCAGACTGACACGTAAATGAACATTCATTGAAATGAGATGTACTGAGGATGAATGGAGATGTACATAGTTTGCAAAGACGCAGACAAAACACAGCGGAGAGCCGAACAGGAGAATACTAATGAGAGATAAATGGAGTTATTGTGCGTTGCTGAAGGGCCTGAGGAAAAGCAGATGGGCGTAACTCACTGCAGAGCAGAGCACTTAACGGGATTACTGGGCGGGGCAGAAAAATGCCTCAGCCCTTTTCTTTCTTTCTTTCTTTCTTTCTTTCTTTCACAGCGCTTTGCTCTCACTTCTTCAAGATCACAGTTTGCTGGTCTCTCCCTCCTCTTTCTTCCCCAGATGGTGTTTCTTTCATGTGCATCACCTCACTCCATCCCTCTCTGCTTCCTTGTCTCAGTGATTTGATGAACTATCACACGCCAGCCACAGAATACATATGTGTTAACTTCATTTTCGTTTTTGTTTGCCTCAGATTGGATGTCCACCCGGGTCAAATATTGCAGGTGCGTGTTACCTGCCGGCGCATGTGTTCCTCCGGACCAGCTCCAGCACTTTAGGCACATTGCTGATGGATCCGTCTGTGATGATGAAGACCTGGCGAGGATACGAGCGCTGCATGGGCTGCTGGTACACCCAGGACAGCGCCCCCATCAGGTTGGTGCCCCGCATGTCGGCTCTCATCCTCTGGACGTACTCTAACGCCTGCATCAGAGTGACCTGAGGTAGAGGAAAAGGAAAGCAAAGACACCCTCAAATCTAAAGTGAAGGTGGAAAAAGCATCAACTAACAGCGTGGGTCCGACTGCTCGACGCTGACTTGTGCAAACATCTCCGATGTTGTCAGGATGTCCCGATCAGCCTGCGAGGGTGGCGAAAAATGTAATCGGCAAATCTCTAATGAAGAGAGAGCAAACATACATGCAGTAGCACCTGCCTTAAAATAACTGTAAATCACACTTATGGGCAAACAGGCCTGACAGGAGAGGAGGTGGAAGGACACCTCATGCCTTAGTGAAAATGCATGAAAGGTCACCATATGCTGGGCGATATGTGGACCGACTGTTTGTCCTTGCAGCCCCTCGCCTGGAAGAAACCTGACACTCTGCTACTAAGGCAACGCAAGGAACTGACTTATTGCATGATTAGAAACAAGACAAAGTGGAACAGGCCGTCCAACACACATCTGTTTTACCGAAACATGATCCAAACGCTCCGTGTATTGTCTTTCACTGAAAATAATGAATATGTAAACAGCCATAACATGATTTGTCTCACTGAAAATCCTAAAAACAAGATAGGCATCCATTCTAAGCAAGGTAACAGCACATCACTGACATCAGTGCAGATCTTGCTGGAGGTGAACAGAGGCTTGATGGTGGTGCCGAAGCCCACGAGGTTGAGCATGGTGCCGGGAGGGAGGCTCTTCAGCGCCACCACCATGGCGTCCTGCAGGGAACACGAAGGGGCAGACAGGACGGAGACGGGTCAACAAGCGTCTCCACATCTCAAGACTTCAAACTCTGGTTCGGTGGGACGTTGTCGTCCTGCCGGCAGCTCACCTTCACACGGTGGATGTTGGCGCCGCTCATGCTGCCGCTGCGGTCCACGAGGAACAGCAGCTCCCTGGTGGCTTTGTGCAGCTCCAGAGGTTCACGCAGCAAGTCGGGGCAGAAATTGAGCATCAAGACGGGGCTGCTCAGGATGTCCTTGTGGTATCGCTTCCTCACAAACTCCAGCTGCAGCCCAAGTGGAACATCAGCATGTTTTTTTTTAATGCAGTGACACTGTCAGAGGACATGAACCGGCACAATGACAGATAAAGGAACGTGAGTTGTCACCAACCTTTCTCTCAGGTTGGGAATCTTTGCGGGTGCAGCGGATGAAATCACGACGCGAGTAGATCTGCTCTTCGTACTGGCTGAATGAAAGCCTGCCTCTCTCTAGGATGACCAACGGGCTGTGAGGTTCTGTGGAGGAGGTTTTGTTGATTACAGTCACATTCAGATGTTGGAAAGGAACGTAGGGACAGTTTTCAACGACCCACCACAGAGGTGCAGGATGATCTCGATGTGTCGGTCGAACGGATGCTCCTGTGCCAAAGTGATGTAGGTCGCAGACGCACTTTGGGCACTGGGGTCTGCATCGGCCCTCAGAGCGTGAGTGGGGCTCTCCAGTCCTGTCAACCAGTTTAGGAAGACATAAAAGATGTATAAAGACACGTTACAGCACACAGCAGTAGAGGAGATGAAGTTATATGAAGATAATGATCATCAAGTCTAATCTTAGGAGTTTGTGTTCTGGTGGTGCTTGGATTTAGGCCCTTTCTGTAAAACTCATACATCACATTGACTCAACCGTACCGGCCAGGAGGCAGGCCCCTCTGACCAGCAGCTGGAAGTTGAGCTCGTACGGCGCCATGTTAGCAGCTGGACTGGTGAAGATGGCGTTGGCACACGGCTGCACGGAGTCGATGGGCCGGTCTTGTTTTGCTGAGTTTGCACCAAAACAGCTGGTTGGCCTGAGATGGAGAGGGAAGTGTATTTTAGGAAAAGGACAATGTTCAGTAACACTGTGTTGCCAGAGTTGTCCTTCACATGAATACCCAGTTTCTTCAAATTTCCCTGCATTTTCACTCTTGCTCGTGGTCATCTGGCCCGTGACGATCGGTGTGAGCAGCGTGGGGTAGACGATGCTGATCGCCCCGTTGTCCAGCGTGGGCAGCTCCAGCGTGGTGCGGATGGTCACGGACACCATGTCCATGGGGCCGATGACGCCCGTGCCCACGATGAAGGTGGTCCTCTCGAGGTCTTCGTCCAGGAGGAGATGTCCTGAAGCGGAAACGCAGTCGCTACTCAGATCAGACGACAATTCAGACAGACAGAGCGGTCTGAAGGGTATGGAAGCCCGATTCAGACAAAAGCCAAAAGGCAAAATTATGACAAAAACATAATTATGACAAAAAAAGTCATATTTATGACAAAAAAAAAGAAAATTTGGACAAAAAAGAAGTCATAATTTTGACAAAAAAAGAAAAGTCATAATTTTGACAAAACAGAAAAAAAGTCATAATTTTGACAAAAAAAGAAAAAAAGGCAATTTTATGACAAAAAAAAGAAAAAAAGTCTTTTTTTTTCCAAGAAAAAAAGTCATAATTTTGACAAAAAAAGAAAAAAGTCATTTTTTTCAAATAAAGAAAAAAGTCATAATTTTGACAAAAAAAAGGAAGAAGTCATAATTTTGACCAAAAAAGTAAAAAAGTCATAGTTTTGACAAAAAAAGAAAAAAGTCAATTTTTTGACAAAAAAAAGAAAAAAGTCAATTTTTTGACAAAAAAAGAAAAAAGTCATAATTTTGACAAAAAAAGAAAAAAGTCATTATTTTGACAAAAAAAGTCATGATTATGATTGGAGCCTTCTTTTGACAATACAATGCTCTCTCTCAATATCTAAAAATCATGTATTTATTGCAAACACATAAACAAAACATATCATAAACATATCAAAAGACATTTGCTTTAAGCTGCACCTCCAACGCGTACACCCTCCCTTTAATGTAATAACAAACAAATAAAAAAACATGCTCTTCTGATCCCGTAAGAATGTTGCACCGTCCCAAATAAAATCATGAAATGCCTTGAAATGAAAATAACATAAGATTTCCAAAAGGTTGATATTCTATTCGGTGCACATGACATCACCGTTTCCAATAACACACTTGAAGTTGATGAATGTTTGCACTAAGTGACCATCACCATTAGGCTGGCAGCCAGGTCTGCTGGCCTCCCTCGACTGTCCTTTCTGCTCTGAGAGCTGAAACAGGACAGAAGAGGAACGGCGGCTATATTTATAATCATGCAGACACCGATCATTACAGCGGGGGACGACGCTCCACATTAGATTATAGCAGAAATGACCGTTTTCCCCTATAAATAACACACAGGGAGTCTCCTCCCAGCCTCACCGTTGGTGCATTGCATGTCCAGGCTGGAGCTCCCGCAGCAGCCCCACTCCCGGCCATTCCCACAGTGGCCTTCAAGGCCGGATCCGGGGCAGCAGTCCAGACAGCAGTCCTTCAGCTTCCCCCGGCTCTGAATCTGGACCCCCAGCAGGCGGCCCGCGATCACGGCCTCGAAGCCCACCACGACCTCCTTCTCCCCGAGAGGGTACACAAAGACGCCTGCATGACCGCAAACGTTTCACACACAAAACAATCAGACTTTTGCATTCATTGCAACTTATGACATTTTTTTTTAGCCCTTTGCATGTCAAATAATATTTCAATGGCCGCTAGAAACGAATATCGGTGTCATATTTGACTTTTTCTGATTTGATGACATTTTAAACACAGTTGCATCTAAAATACAGCTGCTATGATTATAACTTGTGCTCAGAGTGAATCAGGCACCTTCTACAGACTCGACGTCAGCGTTAGCGTAGGTCAGGTGTGCCGTGATGCCCAGGGAGCAGCCGTTAGCGCAGGACTTGATGCAGGAGGCCTTGAGCAGCAGTGGTTCCCATGTGGAGCAGTTCCTCAGTCCCACCATCTTCTCAGGGCAGCGACAGGCTTCTGTTCTGCAGGTTGCATGAGAACACAGTGAAGGGAACCGCTGCAGGAAGAGGAACGTGTGAGTGTGCATTTAAATTCTCTAATTTTCCATTCCCAGTGATCTTTGTAAAGCAGACATGGAATTTGCGGCGTTAATTAAGATGTCCATTGGTTTCTTGTTTTCTATGTGTGTGTAGTGTGTGTATCTCTGCCAGATATCTATCATGTCTGCACACATCAGCTGTTGGACATGTGACCAAGTTATCTCTTCACAGGCTCGTAGCAACCGAGTGACAGTTTGAGTGTAAGAGTTTTGGTTAATCATTAACTTCGCAGGTCAGCACTTAGTTCAGTCTGCATCACTCCTATCATATATATGTATGTATGTATGTATGTATGTATGTATATATATATATATATATATATATATATATATATATATATATATATATATATATATATATATCATATGCATTCGATGGTCAGCATGTAGACAAAGTAAACTTACGACTGTCTTAACTGCAAAACCTAGAAAGTAGGACATTTCAAGTAAGATACTCTTCTGATTTTCAATGAGAATTTTAGTAACAAAACAAATCAATAACTAAGCCCAACGTCCTTTGCGGTTTCCATTTATATAACTCCAGATGTTCGCCATGATTCTTCATGACTGACCACTTAATAACTAAGTGCAGCAGGTGCAAAGACCGGTGTGCAGATTGCAGCTTAGCGAACGGGAGACTGCACAAAACTGTGTGTGTGTGCATTTGTGTGCACGCACATGCGTTGCATATGATCATGCATGTGTGTGTGTGTGTGTGTGTGTGTGTGTGTGTTTGCTGTGGTCCAGGTAATGGCTTTTTTGCATCTACCTTTCTAACAAGATCAACAGCCTCCATCTGGCTTCTGTGCTCTCAGCTCATAACAGGCAAATAATAAATGCCTGGTTCGTTAAAGACGGGCGAGCTGCTGTCACTATGCACACATAAGTAAGTAACCCCCCCTCCACACACACACACACACACACACACACACCCCTCTGTAGACTGCTGAAATTTACAGCTGATGAAAAAGCCAAACATTGTGTTCATCTTTATCAGAGGGACTAAAAAGCAGATGATCATCTTTTTAAACATCATGAGTTGGTTGTGTGTGACTTTACAGTGTGTCAACACGTTGCACAGAATTAATTATTTAAGTAAACAATACACATGCACATACTAACCTCATTAAGTTCTGTCTGCAATTAAGATGCCGATATTTACAAAATAAATCATTTTAAACAACATTAGGTAACACATTTTTGTGAAACGGCAACGTAAACAGAAGTAAACATTTTCAGGGTTTAATTATTGCGTCTGGGTGTTTGCAGCACCGCAGCTGGCCGACAGTTCTCTCTCCTCAACACTGCAGTCTGGTGTTTTACACCAGCTCCAGGAAACCAGCAGAAGAATCGTAGAGGAACACTTACTGCTCAGCGTCTGTGATCCGCCTCAGAGTCCAGCGTCAGCATCGCTCCTCTAACACATCATCTGCTCGCAGACACACAACAACAGCAGATACTGCTCTCTCTCTCTCTCTCTCTCTCTCTCTCTCTCTCTCTCTCTCTCTCTCTCTCTCTCTCTCTCTCTTTCCCCTCTCTCTCCCCTCTCTACTCATCCACCAGTTTCCTTATATGAACAACAATCATTTCACATATATTCATATATTCAGAAATATGATTTTACAAGTATAGTACAGTTACTGAATATGAATATAATCTGCATGCATTAAAATATTTTACAGCTTTTCTATCTGTAATGAGACACTGAAGCCCAAACCAAAATATATTTCCAGTGTTGAGCAATCATACAAACTAAGACTCCAGTTTCAGAAGACCTGGAAAGGTATGAAGGTAGATTTGTGTCTTCATTACGCAAACACAAAAACATGTTTTGAGAGCTAAATTCTAGTTTGTAACTAGAATTTCTGGCAACAATTAAAACACTTTTGCAAAATGAAAAGCTACAACTTGAGTTTGGTGGGCGGGGCATACGCTGCTGAATGAGCGAGGAGTTTCTATTGGTGGGTTTGACTGGGCTCTTAGAATGCTACGCTAACGCTAACCCTTCCTCCATGTTGTTTAAAACAAGAGACTCCACAGCACTAACAACATGAAAACAAAGAGCAGTGCTGCTGTATTTAAAATACTTTTGACAAAACAGAGCAATATGATATCACCTCACCTCCATGTCCTCTTCAACCTCCCGTTAGCGTAGCATGTCAAACTGTCAACAATGAGAAGGATATTCACTCTCCAGAGTGTTTTAACCTGCAGCGTTACATTTGACTAACACCATACAGTGTTAGATGTTTACTCTATATAGAGTTGATTTAACTTTCCACACCGGCAATAATGTTAAATTGAACTTAAAGTGTTACTTTGACACTGCAACAGTTACTGTGTTTTAATTGTAGCCAGAAATTTGAGTTACAAACCAGAAATTTGCTCTTAAAACATGTTTTTTTTTTTGGATTGCTTAATAAAAGCAAAGACACAGAGTCCGACCTGAACCGCAGCACTGATCAAACAGTTTGATCCTGAACCTGCTGTTCGGTTACAAGCTAACACGACGATAAGCGAGGCAGAGCCTGCTGTTCATCCAGACAATTGGCTGTGATGGGAGCAGCACCATTACTCATGGCTAATGGCCCCGCCAGAGAGAGGAGCGGGCACATGTTCCTCCTCTCCAACAGCAGCAGCGTTAGCATTAGCAGCAGCGTTAGCATTAGCGTTAGGAGGTGAGACCTGAGATGAAGCTGCTGTGTGTCTTCTGTCCTCCACTTTAACGGCTCCAATGCTACAAACATGCTAACAGTGAAGCTACATTTGAAAAGGGGAAAAATATATGAAGTGGCAAACAAGTAAAGAGACATGTGACCATAACTAACTGTTTACTGTGTGTAATCAAAGCATAATATTTATCCTGTGGTATCCCTAATATGTTCCTTAATTTTGCAAAATATATATTTTTTAATGTGGAAGTTTCTATTGATGCTTTGATATAATACGGCTCAGGATGCGTTTACTATTAAACATAAAGAGACAACAAGGTGACAGGACGACTTATTGTTGGACTGGTGAAACAGATAATTAGTATAAGGAGTCATAAAAGAATTGATTAATCCAAGGCTGCAGTATATCATATGACATCACACCTGTAATATGTATTTACAGGTTTACCACGGCCACTAAACCCAGAATACACAACACTGTTTGTTTTTCCAATAGAAGTGGAATAACTCCTTTTGAGATCTCTGCTGGAAGAACTCGACTTTCTATTGGATGTTCACTGTGTGTGTGTGTGTGTGTGTGTGTGTGTGTGTGTGTGTGTGTGTGTGTGTGTGTGTGTGTGTGTGTGTGTGTGTGTGTGTGTGTGTGTGTGTGAGCGAGTGTGAGCGAGTGAGTGAGAGGTTAGCCAGTATTTTCAATCTGTGTATCATACTGCCTCCATGTGGCCTTTAATTCTATTTCTATTTATGTAACTCTCTCTCTCTCTCTCTCTCTCTCTCTCTCTCTCTCTCTCTCTCTCTCTCTCTCTCTCTCTCTCTCTCTCTCTCTCTCTCTCTCTCTCATTATTCTGCTGACCTAGCAGAAGATAAACCGTAATCAATGCATAAAGGTGATATCCTGTCAAACTCTTTTCCCTCGGTTGTCGATGCATTCAGGCTGATCTGTCAGCTCACGTCATGCAGAGCAGACGAGTCTAAATCTATGAAAAGAAGTTCCAGTGTTGTGACACTAGGTGGCAGTCTTTTCAAGTCAGCCGCAGCAGTCAGCTGTGGACTTGAACCACTAAACATAGTTTCTTCTTTTTCTCCCTTTTCAGTGTGTTTACAGTCTGCAGTTACTTCTGTTCCACCTAAATAACTAAATAACACCATCACATCTGTGTCCCTCAAAAGAGAATAATTCATGTGTAACCAATATGTATAATATTAATGTCTAGTACAGGTTTAACACTTAAAATTCTTACTGCCTGACTTACACATCCTACATTGTCATCTGGCTGACACAATATAAGTGAAAACAATAACTGGCTCCAGAGGGAACATGATCACACGATCAGGAGCATCTTTTCTAAGCTCAATTCTTTGCACTTAATATTTAAGTAAGCCTATTTATTTTCTTTGGTATTTGTACTTGTTGACTGGTTTCTAACAAACAACCATTTCAGTTGTCGATTCAACTAAATGTTCTGCAGTTGATTCGTTGCGTCTGTGTAACGAGCTCATTCTGTGTCTGTTCTTTGTGTCTTCAGGTACAAATAGTGTGATGCTGAGTCTCAACCACCAGCAGCTGGACCGACTCAATCAGTGCAAACTGCTGCAGCCCACTGAGCAGCACGATGCAGCATGGACGCCCTGCAGGTATGAGGACGGAGGACATGAGGCCAGTTATGGGATTAACGGCAGCTTTTTACCCCTCAAACGTAGCCCAGATGTAATAAATAGTATCACTAACCATCACAGCATCATTCTCTGAAGGAGCCGATCCCTTGTACGACGGGCTGAGGAGACAAAGGACCCTTTAGTCTGAATAAACATTCACAAACAGGATCGAATTTGAGTTTAATTCAATCATAAATCTAATATTTATTGTGTCAAGCTACACCTCGTTGAATTTTACCGAGTATGTTTCATCAATATTAATATGAAAGATGTATCACAAGACAAATTAGATGGAGGGTATATTTTATTAATGAGCATTTAATGGCAGTTTGTGTGATTGTCGAGGTCATAATAGATGGAATTAACAGCGTGTCTAACAATGAGCCGATACAGGCCGAGCAGACGAGCTGTGTGACTATTGTCACGCGGTTCAAGTGTCTCAGCTGACATGTTGGGAACCTCGTCTCCGTACCCCACTGACCTAGATTTCAATTGTTTTCCGCGTGAGACAATGGGAGAAATGGTTTCGTAACCCAACACAATACCTGGGTGTTGTTCAACACGACTGTTGTTGAGGTTCTCATTGTGGTGTGGTTTTGTGTTGAGCTTTGTTTGTTTCCTTTATGCAACCTGCTGGAGCAGTGGAAGCTCTTCCAGACGGTGACGGTGCATCCTCATGAGTTTATGCATCCAGTCGGATCACGGTGCGACTCCTCACGCGACTTTACCCGTCAGACAGATGTCACCTGGTCTGATAAACAAGGCCTCCGTGTCACTGAGCATTCATAACTTCATTCAGAGGATGAATCTGTGCTCCGGCGATCAGAACATTTGTGTTTAGCGATGCGATCGTCTCGTTCACTGCTGCGTCGTGCAACTTTTTCAGTTTAGGGAACTTTATTTGGAGAAACAAAGGACAATGCAAAGAGCTTTACCTACTGAGAGAAAGATTTATTAACAAAAAGCATTTCATAACACAATAGAAAACAACATTAGAATAAAATGAGATACAAGATTGAAATGAAGTAAGATTAAAGGACCATGAATGCAGGAAAAAAGACAGAATTTCCTCAAGTTTGTATTTAACCCGTTGAAAACTGGAACCAGTGTTGTCTCCAGACCTCCTTTCCCTGTTTGAGTCGTCGTAGGAACCCCAAATTATTTCCAATACTTGTGTTTATTGTTTGTATTTGTTCAGCAAAGTCTTGGGAAAAAAATGTATATCTGCAAAAAAATCACTTTCAAAAGATATTTTGATGGTAACTATGAACATCCAGCATGATATGAGCCAGATTCCCCAAAAAAGCCTCCTGGAGCGTCAATAAGACACCTTTATGGAAAGATTAGGACCTAAAATATATGAATGTGCAACAAGAATCACAATAAAACAAAGTCTTGTCCTGTTAGGAAGGAGTTTGAGTCAGAAAACTGTGTCGTTAGGTTCAAAAATGAGAAAAAATATGTATTTTATGCCAAAAGATTGTTTGAATGGGGCATGCTGGGACTTAAAATGGACGCACGGTTTCTATAAGGTTAAGATCGTCAGGAGGTTGATTCCATATATATATATATAGAAGAATAGCTAGTTCCAATTAAATAGGTCATAACTTAAAAACGCTGCATTAAGTTCAGCTCCTACAACAAAGTATAAATACAAAGTGAACACATTTGTTAATGATTGGATGTCGCTCAGCGTGGAAGGTGGAACATCCCGTTTGTGAAGATGGAGGCAGGAGGAAGAGGAGGAGGAGGAGGAGGAGGAGGAAGAGCGGCAGAGAGGACTTCATGCTCGGTGGAAAGATGAAGGAAGAGTGAGCAGAAGGCAAATTAATCAAAATAGATCAAAGGCGATGGATGGAGGGAGCGAAGGAATGAAAGAGCGCCGCCCGTTTGTCCCCATGCCGTTCCCGCTCCGCTCCGCCTGAGCCCGCTCTCAGATCTCAGGGCCATTGTGCCGCACGGGTGCATGGAGGGGGCCGGGGCCCGGTGCACAACACAACACAACACAACACAAAACAACACAACACATGTCTGAAAGCAAGGCTTCAAGAGGAAGACGTGTCGTTTTTACATCGTGTCTCTCTCAAACTGACTGATTTGGTTTCTCAAGCTTGTTTTTTTTTTGTTTGTCTTTGCATATCTATGTTTTTTTTTTATTTGACTGCAGAAACTTTGCGTGAAACATCAACACACAGTCACACAATCTCACCCGCCGCTCTTTTTTGTATTGTTATTTGGCTCAAAGTTGATTCCAAACCTTTAATTGTCGTCTGAGACGATGCACGAGAACGTGCAGAACATTTTGTCTGTATCAGTTTTTATCATCCGATGCTGGATGCATAGTGTAACTGTAAAATGCATTAGATTTTATGAATGGGAATCATAGCTGGCTTTTTTTGTGGGAGAGAAACATGTGTCTTAAATATGAAATGCTTTGACCCAGAGAGTTAAAGTGACATGATCTGAGTAAACCAGCAGGTTTCACACATTGCATATTAGCATCTTCAGCACAAACACAGATATGACAAATCTGAGATTATTCAATGCTGAATGTCACTTTGAAAGTTTCCATTTGCATTTCTCCACATACATGACAATACATCTGGAGAAATTGACAGACTTTAAGTTACATTCAGCATTATTTAAACAGTTTAAATATGTTCTACAGGTTGATATGTCTCATTTAATATGAATGTTTGAGCTGTAAAAAGCTGTATTACTTCATTTTTTAGATTTAATGATCTAGACTCATCTGTTCTCTGACTTTCACTTTTCTATAGATACACTTTAAATGTCTGCTGTGTGATCAGCGTATCTTCCTGATTAAATAAACATGTTGTCTCTGTGTCAAGACACCAACACGTAGACAACAAAGACAAGACGATCAAACAAACAAAACATTTCATTTGTTCAATGACTTTTCGGGAACTTTTTAAAAATACATCCCGTTCATGTGTCTTTTTTTTTCTTCCTCTACTGTATCTTTATGTAACAAAAGCAGAGTTCAGCAGAGAAAGACAAAAGTGATGTGAACTGACAATATTTTAATGGGGCGGATAAAAGACTGTAAGTGATCAATGGCGGCGGCGGCCAAGTGATGCCCGGGGGCCGGCTTTGATGTGGGCATCCTCACAGGGCCGCCGGGGGACAATGCCCTCTTTGAGCGGCGTGCAGAATGGCAGACACTTCCCTCTCTCTCTCTTTCTCTCTCTCTCTCTCTCCTCCACCTCCCTCCATCTCCCGCTCACGCTGCGCCTCCTGCTCCAGACGCTCGCGGGCATCTCTCTCGCTCTGTATTCCCTCGACCGCAGTGTCACGTCAGCGCAGATCCTTATCTGCATAACTTTCTCCCGCTTCCTCTCGTATTAATTAATTAGCATAACACCCCCCTTTTTCCTGCCGCCCGGCCAATCACTCCGCTTTCCTCTTCACTCCCCTCCCCTCCCCTCGCTCTCTATCTCTCTTTCCCTCCCTCTGTCTCTTTTCATAGAACCAAACCTCTTTGTGATGTCCAGCCTTGGCAAGTTGCACCCGATTTGCTGTCACAGTCTTAATGAATTCATCTGTTTGTGTATTGGCCATGGGAGCGTTTCTCCCTCCTCCCTCTCTTTTCTATCCTCCCCCCCCTCCCTCCTACTGGTGTTTCCCTGGGGGACTCTATATATACCAGAGACCACTCCAGGCACCTATTGTTCCTCTAAGTAAACTTACTAACAGATGCCCTGCATCCCAGTGTGGGAGCCCAGAGAGCCAGGAGGAGGGAGACCGTTCAGGATCGCAGAGAGCGACCAAAGGACCTGGAAACCCTGCAGGCCGGCGTCACCGCTGCATCCTCTGTTTCCTGCCTGTTTGCTTGTTGTCTCTGCGGCGTGGAGGTCGGATGCTCTGACGCCATGCTGCTGCTGCTCATGTCGCTGCTGCTTGTGGGACTCGGCTGCTTGCTGGGAGCCCCGGCAGGTCGGGAGGTCTACAGGATGCCCCAGAGTGCACTGAAAGGTACGTTTACTGAACGTTTGCATTGTCTCGAGTCGTGACTAGAGGTCGAAAATCTGATTATTGTATTTGAAACATGAGTGTGCATCCTCAGTGGTGGAGAAAACTAATTAGAAATGATAGATGTAGAAGTACTTTGCGATGTGTTTTGTCTTTTTGTATTCATTACATCATAGTGAGTCTTTAAAACCTGCTGCGATGCTTCAGAAGCATTCATTTCTCTCTAGGAGTTAAACAGACAACTATCTGGTGTGACAGCCCAACAGTAACACATTAAACACACATTAAGTGTCTTACAGGTGCAGGTTGATGCTTTTGAGCCAAACAGCTGACACACATACACAAATAAGAAAGATATATTGTTGTCATGTTTTGTTTTGCTCCGGGCGCTTTGTTATTTCATTTGGATGATTGTGGATATTATTGGTCACATGTGGGATACTTTAGTGTTTGTCTCATGAGGTAACAGCACATGTCATCAGGCTGCAGTGAAGCACGGAGGCGAGGGATCTCTGGCCTTCACTAGATGAAGAGTACAGCAGAGCCTTCATACAAACGGCTGGCTGCTGATGCCAATGTGTGTTTGCAGCGTCCAGAACAAGGGACTCGGGGTCCCGGCCACCCCGGGGCGGCCTGCCCACGGCCCTCGGGCCCGTCCCTGCCAGCTCGGCCCCGGCCTTCTAATTAAGTCTTCAATCAGCATTGTTGTTGTTAGTGGTCTACCCTGTGATGTGGCGCGGCACAGAGGGGGGGCGGCGGGGCCGGCGGCCCGATTGATGTGTGTCTGCAGAAGCCTCGCCAGTGTGCTGAGCGTGAGCGAGCTCCCCTAACGCGCTGCCAATGAGCTCAAAGAGCAGCATGAGAAAAAAAAAGGGGGCTACTCACACACATAGCAGGAAGCTGCAGCACTTTCTACCAACGCTCACATACACGCATACGGTTCCCACAGCCGGCGGCGGCCTTCCAGTCTTCATGGATGTCCTTCCTGTAGATGCATTCATTAAAACAACTAGCACCCTGAAAAGTGGCATCAAAACATTATACACGGGAGCGTTACTATGGTCCTTTTTAACTTTTAAAGTTTCTTTATGCATATACTGAGAAGGAGAGTTATAACGTAGGCAATACCACAACTTGTCTTTGTCCTTTCTTGTCACAAATTGGTCGACATATATGATGCTATCCATCTGCCTGAGCGGTATGTTGCTGTGGCTCCTGGAGGCGTCTTCTCTCTCTTCTTCAATCGCTTGTCTCACGTTTCTCTTTCCTCTCTCGTCCTGCAGCTCTGTCTGATCGCGGCACTGTGGTGCTGGAGGCCGCCATGACGAGCGCCCTGTCCTCTCTGGAGCGCGCCTCGGCTGAGAGGAGTCGCGCTGAAGCCGGCTGCCGGGGCTGCGTTCCCTGTTTGTTTCAGGACTGTGGACAGCTGTCTGGGGCCTGTTGTAAGTCAAATATGACTCTTCTTGCCATTCATCTTGAATCCTGTATTTCCAATATCTTCTTAGCATGTCGATAACTCCCCCTCCCCCTTCTCTCTCTCCAAACAGCGTCTCCTGCCAATGCCTTGTCAGAGCCCAGCTGTGATGTCATCAGTAAGGCCCAGAAACTTCAAGCCGAGGCTGAGCGGAGTTGGGCTCTGAGTCAGGCCTGTGCGTACTACCAGCACCGCTGCCCGGCCGGCGAGCTGGACAAAGAGAGCTGCATCAGGATCATGGGCGAGAGCTGCAGCGCCCGCGTCCTCCAGTGCAGCCTGCTGAACACCATGCAGAACCTGGAGCCTGCCACGCAGACGCATGCACAGGGTGAGGCATGAACGCAGAAAGAGTATTCATGCAGATGATGTCACTAAAGAGGAGGGAGGCTCTTTTTGCCAAACTGTTTCTCTACAAAAACCATGATTTTGCTGCAGTGTTTTTGACCGTCGGCGTCTCTCTGTCCCGGCAGCGGTGTGCGGTCAAAGGTCGTCCACGGCGCAGAACACCACGCAGCCTCGCTCGCGCATTGTGGGCGGCTCGCCGGCGCCGCTGGGCAGCTGGCCCTGGCTGGTCAACCTGCAGCTGGATGGCGGCCTGATGTGCGGAGGCGTCCTGGTGGACAGCTCCTGGGTGCTCACCGCCGCTCACTGTTTTGCCGGGTGAGTGTGCATCCCTGTTCGCTTTGCAAGATCTTTGATTTGTTGAGTTTATTTGTTTATTTTTCCGCGTTTCTTCCGACCTTTGCAGCACCCGCAGTGAGAGCTACTGGACCGCCGTGGTGGGGGAGTTCGACATCACGAAGACCGACCCCGATGAGCAGGTTCTCAAAGTGAATCGCATCATCCCTCATCCGAAGGTAACAATCCACAGTACATATATATTTATATATATATAGTAGGATTGTTGCAGGCATGATACAATATTCTCTCTTCCATTCAATCAAACGTTGTCCTTCTCCGACAGTTCAACCCAAAGACGTTTAACAACGACATCGCCCTGGTGGAGCTGATATCCCCCGTGGTCCTGTCCAGCCGCGTCACTCCGGTGTGCCTCCCCTCCGGCATGGAGCCCCCTACTGGCAGCCCGTGTCTGGTGGCAGGATGGGGCTCGCTCTACGAGGGTGAGTGGCAGAGAGTTGGCATGGATTTTCACTTCAGAGCTTTATGTGTAGCTTGCATTAATGTGAGCGACTTTAACCTTTTGGAAACCGTGCTCGAAAATCCTCCTGCTCACATTTTAAGTCCCAGCATGCCCCATTCAGACAATCCTTTGGCATAAAATATGTAATATTTTTCCATTTTTGAACCGAACGACGCAGTTTCTTGACTGAAACTCCTTCCTAACAGGACAAGACTTTGTTTTATTGTGATTTTTGTTGCAGATTTTGATTCTTTATGTCCTAATCTTTCCAAAAAGATGTCTTATTGACGCTCCAGGAGGCTTTTTTGGGGAATCTGGCTCATATCATGCTGGATGTTCATAGTTACCATCAAACTATTTTTTTTTTTGCAGATATACATTTTTTTCCCAAGACTTTGCTGAACAAATACATACAATAAACACAAGTATTGGAATTAATGTGTGGTTCCTACGATGACTCAAACACAGAGAAAAGGAGGCCTGGAGCTCATGTTGGTTCGGGTTAAATGCTGTTTGCTTCCTTCTTGAGAGCACATGTCCTGTTGATGGAGACTGCAAGTCAGCAGATTTGTCAACCTGGTGCATTATTGTGTGTATTCTCCTCAGACGGCCCGTCTGCTAACGTGGTGATGGAGGCGAAGGTGCCGCTGCTGCCTCAGAGCACCTGTAAGAGCACGCTGGGCAAAGAGCTGGTCACCAACACCATGCTGTGTGCCGGTTACCTCTCCGGGGGCATCGACTCCTGTCAGGTGGGCAGAACGACATGTTATGACCTCGTGAGACTGATTCTGAGTTTCAGTGACTGACGTCACCGTAAAGTTTTGAAGCCAAACCATTATGTTAACATCCTATAAATAGTCTTTTTTAACCTTTGGGGGACTGTCTGTCATCTGCAGGGAGATTCTGGAGGCCCGTTGATCTACCAGGACCGCATTTCGGGTCGGTTCCAGCTCTACGGCATCACGTCCTGGGGAGACGGCTGCGGGGAGAAGAACAAGCCGGGCGTCTACACGCGGGTGTCTGCTTTCTCTGACTGGATTGAATCTGAGATACAAAGTGAGGAAAACACCAACGTCGAAACTCCAACGTCCTGACTCACGACATGCGTCAAAAACTATTGAAACACCCTACAACACTACAGTCCGTGCATGTTATTCTTTTAGAGTCGCTTGGCAGCAGGGAGCCGACGTGTTCGGAGCTCCTGAAGACAACAGAGATGACAGCGGAGGAGCAGAGGTCAGAGTTCAGCTCGCTGTGTCGCTTCTACACCCTGACCTGCCCCCCCGGCCAGACCGCCGGCGCCTGCAACCGGATGGCGGAGGACAAGTGCCTCACCCGCTTCAAGAAATGCCGTGAGTTCAAATCCTCAGCCTGACGGATGTAGAAACACACATTGATATACTGATTACTCATGCTGCGTGGAGGTTCTGGGTTCCTGATCAGCTTCTCCCTCTCTGCCGCTCAGAGTTGCGTTCGTTCCTCCAGACGCTGCTGGACTTGCTCCAGAGGGCCGAGGACTACATACGCGACAAAGTGGACTTGACCTTCTTCACCCAGACTCTTCCTCAGCTGGTGGAGCACATCTACAGCACGGCGTTCAGCCACAGCAGAGAGAGGAGGGAGCTGGGCCCGAATAAAGGTAAAAGATCGACAACTTGTGACTCCATCTTCTGTTTACAATCCAGAAATACCCTGCAGATCACAGCTGATGCAAATATGCAGCTTTCTCTGTCTCTATCAGGTGCATTTTTTTATCATAACCCAGCAATACTATTATCATATTTATCATAGCAATACTATCATCATATTTTTATTATTATTTCTATTATTTTTATATATGTTGTGCCTTATTTTATTGTTTTTTTAGTTTCATTTTATTAATGTAATTTTTATTATTTATTTTATATATATATATATATATATATATATATATATATATATATATATATATATATATATATATATATATATATATATATATATATATTATTTTTTAATTTTTTTAATTACTTTTTTTTTTTTTAGCTCAGTTCATTGTAATTCTGTGTTAGGACGACGGAGCAAAATCATCTTTTCATTGTGTAGAATACCTGTCTGTTGTCTGTGCATATGAATTGTGTTGCTGCTCACTATTCTAACACACCTGTGTGTTACTTGCAGGACAGCTAGGTGGCGCTGTGGAGCCGACAGAGCAGGGACCTGCTGCAGTTCCCCCGGCCTTGTTCAGAGAGGTGGGGCCCTCGCTGGGCGACTGGGAGAAATACCTGCTGGAGGAGTCTGAGCACCTGGACCGACACGCCGACACAAAGACAACACAAGAGGACAAACTGTTCCTGCAGGTACATTCATGAAATGTCTCGAGACTTTGAAAAGCCATCTTGGAATTATAGGATACCAGTAATTAAATAAGATAAGATAAAATAATCCTTCATTAGTCCCTCAGAGGGGAAATTGCAGGATTACAGCAGCACTGCTAAATAAATTAGATTAAAAAAGTAATCTAAATAAACAGTAGAACGATAATGAAATAAAAACTCAAATTAGCAGTAAAAAGGAATATTAAATATACAAATTAAATAAATATATACAGATGGAATATATATATGATAATATTTTTTTTTTAATGGATGTATTTAACCAAATCTGTGTTTCCATGTCATCTCCAGACGGAGGACTCCTCACTCCATCAGCTGGAGGGAGAATTTCAATCTGTAATCTCAGCTCTGCGCTCCAAGCTGGACTCCAGATCTGCTCCTCCCAGCATGCACCTGGACGCGGTTTACCTGCAGGAGGATTCCTCCAACACGGACCTTTCAGCTACTCCTTCCACCGGAGCGCCCGTCCTCACCGCCTCCTCCTCCTCCTCTTCCTCTTCATCCTCCTCGGTGGAGCCTTGGTCTCTTCTAACGGCCCTCATGCAGGAAATCCAGAAGTCCAGCACGCCAGACGAGTCGGTGACAGAAGACGCGTCACAAAGTGAAACCTCGCCCGACACAAACTCTCCTCCTGATGTGGAGTGGAGCGCGGCGTCGGAGGATTTCACTTTTGCTGAGAATGAAGAAAGAGCAGAATTAAAATCCTCAGAGTCGCTGCCTCTCGTCCGATCAACATCGGCCGTCCAGCCGGTCGCTGAGGGCGCTCACGCTGACCCCGGACCAGCTGGGACGACTTCAGTCCTAAAGAGACGATACCGGAGTCTCCTACGCAAGAGGCAGATCCCTGGGGCCGGCGGGAGAAGTAGGTCTCACTCCTGGTTTTAGACGAAACTGCCATGAAACACCACGACGATGTGTTTCATGTTATTCATCCAAATGCTTTTGTTTGTTTCTGTAGTTTGTCCTGGAGTGCGAGAGTCCTCGCAGCAAGTGAACCAGGTCAGAGACTCTTACCGCTGGGTCTTAAGCATCCAGAACAAGAACCTGCGCATGAACTTCCAAGAGGTAAAGCAACGCTTCAGATGGAGAAGTTAAGAAAAGTAGTTCTGATTCATATATATATATCTATGTTGTCTCTCTTTGCTTCATTGGGTTTTCGTTTTTGTTTTCAGGTGTTAGTTGATCTGAGCTCCAAGAACGATCGAGGACTTTACCAGGCGCGAGTCAGAGCGGTGGTGGGAGGACGACCTTTGACCTTCTACAGTCTCGTGGGCCTCGAGAACGAGTCCTTTTACCGCAGCGTGCCGAGGATCATCGCTTTGTCGCTGGAGGCCCTGAAGACTTAACTTCACCACAGGAACCAGCGAGAGGACGGAGTAAAAGACTCAAAGTGAGAGACGATAATACAAAGACTCAAAAAGATGTGTTTGACCCAGAGAAGCCTCGACGCGGGACCAAGAGACGAGAACGAAACATTCAGTCCAGCTTCACTTCCTCTGCCGTCTCCTGTGAAAAGCTTTTGTTCCCCTGAAGGCGACATGATCTCGGCTCTAAATGACAACACAACCATGAATGTATGAATCAAACTATTTCCACCATCATCACACAAGACTTCTCTTGTTTTAACGGGGTTGGAGACGCAGCCTCGTCTAACTTATGAATCTGTATAAAATGATAAGTTATTTGTCTTTTACAAAGGTTGAGCCTCTTGTGAAACACGCAGACTGTATATATTATTCATATTCTTACCTTAATCTTACAATATTTATTTGTATAGAGAAAAACATTTGTATTTTTGTAAAAAAAAATTATATATATACATATATATATAAATAAAATTGTTATTAATGCAAGTTGTGTTGGTGTAATCTGTAGTTATGTAATTACAAGTTGAATTTCAGATGTGAGAGATGCTGCTAATCCCACAGCTTCTCTGTTCTCTGGACACGGATGATTGGTTTCCTGTTGTGACCCCGTGTGGGCTTCAGTCCTCAGACCCTCTGAGGGAAAAGCTTTCCCATCAACGCAGCAGCTGCTGTGGTGGCCAGTGCGTCCCTCGTCCTCCTCGTCTTCACTCCTTATTTCCAGGATGAGGGACATTGTAAGCGGACACGCTGCCGGCTGATTGGCTGAGCCTCAGCGTAGAGACAGCTGTCGCTTCAGGAAGTGACACCTCGTAGACGAGCCTCGTCATCGCTGCGTGTTGACTCTTGTCCTCCTCGCTGTGGTGGCCGAGACTCAGCTACTGTTTGAAAGCAGTGATAATACCCCCCCCACCGCCTCCCCCCCCACCCACACACACACACACACACACACACACACACACACACACAAAAACCTCACAACTAATACTAGCCCACTGCTAAAAGAGGCGGACACAAGGATATGAAGAGGAACAGCTGAGTAAACACTCACACATACTTCTAATGCAACACACCAACTCCTGCCTGAGTTTGTGTGTGTAGCGAGAACAAGTATTTGTGTGACACACACACACACTTTCACACACACACACACACACACACACACACAGTCTGGCAAGTCATCACAACAGGTGTTCTGTAAATGGACACCTGTTCTCTTCTCCACTGTACAACTTTTTAGAACACATTTTTGGCAGTTGGGTGTGTGTGTGTGTGTGTGCGTGTGTGTGCGTGTGCGCGCGTGTGGATCATTTCAATTACAACAGCCAGGTTCCCGGATCAGAGCTGCAACACAGAGTCTGATCTGGTGCTGTATCTTAGCACTGGAGGCAAACATGCACCGAGTACAATGCCTAAGATATGCACATGCTCTGTGTGTGTGTGTGTGTGTGTGTGTGTGTGTGTGTGTGTGTGTGTTGTGACAGCTGGCTATGCCGTACTAGAAATAAACTCTTGGATATAACCCTAACAATCATCACCCCCCCTCTGTTCCCCCACAAACCATTCCTCTAAACTTCAACCCATCCCATTTGGCTAAGCCCTGACTTTTGCTGGGAAACACACGCACACACACACGCACACACACACACACACACACACACACACACCGTTTAAGTGCCAGCGACTCCATCAAGTAGTATCCAAGTGCATCAGATTAGTGAGCATCTTTGTCTCTGTGCAGCACAGACACACTAATGGATTGTGTGTTCAGTCCGTCTCTCTTCCTGGTGGTGTTGGTCTCTGCTACAGGTAAGAAAAAATTATATAGATGTGGTGTGTGTTTAGGTTGTAAAGCCAAATGCTGTATCTGTGATTGTGGACACTAAATAAACTGACTTGAATTAAACTGGGATCCTGATTCAGAAACACACATAAGAGGAGATTAATAAACAGTAATTTCTTACTGCACTCAGACATATGTTGTAGTTGAGGACTTAAAAGATGCAGATTATAACAAATTGGTCAGTAGAAGCTGAGAAATCCTGACTTTAAGTCCACAGCATGGGTCAAAAAACACCCAAAATGTATCCTACATTTCCCATAATGCAACACAAAAGTGTCTTTAATAAGAACACCTCTAGTCTTGCTTGATTGCTGACATCATGACAACGTTGTAGTTTTTGGAGACTTTCTCCAGAGTTACAGGCTGAACATTAGTCATGACAGACACACTGAACATGTCAAATGTAAAGTCCCTTTTTGTTTTCGTCTCATACGTTCCTGTTTGTCTGCAGGGTCAGCGATGAACCTCGAAGGGGAACTTTTCAAGGATTTGATGAAGGGCTACAACAAGAACGTCCGGCCGATGGAGGACAGCGGCGCCGTCACGCAGGTGGACATCAAGATGACGCTCACCAACCTCATCTCTCTGGTGAGTTCGGTGGATTTGAACACTGCCAGCGGCTCGGCCTGATGATTCACACACTTACCAAACTGTGTCTTCTTAGAATGAAAAGGAGGAAGCTCTGACGACCAGCGTCTGGATAGAAATGGTAACCACACAGCTCTCTACTGATTTTTTGAAAACTGTGGAACCAATTTTGTCTCCAGACCTCTTTTTCCCTGTTTGAGTCGTCGTAGGAACCCCAAATTAATTCCAATACTTGTGTTTATTGTATGTATTTGTTCAGCAAAGTATTGAGAAAAAAATGTATATCTGCAAAAAAAAAATCACTTTTAAAAGAAATTTTGATGGTAACTATGAACATCCAGCATGATATGAGCCAGATTCCCCAAAAAAGCCTCCTGGAGCGTCAATAAGACACCTTTTTGGAAAGATTAGGACCTAAAGAATCAGAATCTGCAACAAGAATCACAATAAAACAAAGTGTTGACCTGTTAGGAAGGAGTTTCAGTCAAAAAACTGTGTTGTTCAGTTTAAAAATGGAAAAGTTATGTATTTTTGTGGCAAAAGATGGTCTGAATGGGGCATGCTGGGACTTAAAATTGGCGCACGGTTTCCAAACGGTTGAAGCGAAGCGTCAGTGTTTCTGTGTGCAGCAGTGGTGCGACTACAGGCTCAGGTGGGACCAGCCGCCCCGGTCGGTTCTGTTCGGGAACGTCAGCTCTCAGCTGCGAGTTCCCTCCAAGAGCATCTGGCTGCCAGACGTCGTCCTGGAGAACAAGTGTGTGCAACAACCTTCATGTTCAGCCTGCTCACACCTACTCACACACACACACCTCACACACACACCTACTCACACACTCACGAAGCAAACATCACATGCATTAAGAAACTTGATTGAATAATTATGAGACAAGATGTCGATAACAGGACTGTGTAGTTTAAAACAATGTGTGGAGGGAAGAATGGATGGAGGATGTTCTGAATACAACACATACAGTATACACAATGTACAATACTGTATATACAATGTAGAAACAATGTGTTTGTGAACAGTATATACTATGTATACACAGACACAATGTATCTACAGTGTATACAATGAAGAAACAATGTGTGTGTACACACAGTATGTATACACACATTGTTTCTACATTGTATATACTGAAACAATGTGTGTGTACAGTATATACTATGTATACACACACATTGTTTCTACATTGTATTTATTATATTCAATATAGAAACAATGTGTGTGTACACAAAGTATGTATACACACATTGTTTCTACATTGTATATACTTAAACAATGTGTGTGTACAGTATATACTATGTATACACACACATTGTTTCTACATTGTATTTATTATATTCAATATAGAAACAATGTGTGTGTATACACAGTATTTACTGTGTGTACACTGACACATTGTTTCTACATTTGATACAATATATAAACAATGTGTGTGTGTACAGTATATACTATGTATACACAGACACAATGTATCTACAGTGTATACAATGTAGAAACAATGTGTGTGTACACACAGTATGTATACACACATTGTTTCTACATTGTATTTATTATATTCAATATAGAAACAATGTGTCAGTGTACACACAGTATTTAGTGTGTGTACACTGACACATTGTTTCTACATTTGATACAATATATAAACAATGTGTGTGTGTACAGTATATACTGTGTATACACAGACACAATGTATCTACAGTGTATACAATGTAGCATCAGTGTGTGTGTGTGTGTGTGTGTGTGTGTGTCTCCCTGCAGTGTGGATGGACAGTTTGAAGTGGCTCTGTACTGCAACGCGCTGCTGTCTGCTAGCGGCTGTGTGTACTGGCTGCCTCCGGCCATCTACCGCAGCGCTTGTGCCGTCACCGTCAACTTCTTTCCCTTCGACTGGCAGAACTGCAGCCTGGTCTTCCGGTGAGGGAGACGAGCTCTGGAGGTTTGATGAGCAGCATACGTTCATTTATCTCAGTGAAAAACACGAGATGACTCGTTGAGGAAGTTAGAACGCCTCAGAGTCACCATGCAGCTCTCTGATGGGTCGTCTTGTCACTCAAGAGTCTAATAAGCAATCAATCAAGTGAAAGTAAAATGAGAAATAAATTCAAATTCATAATAATTTCATAATTAATTATATCGCACCATACAGCAATAATAGAATACTATGACATGTACATAAAATAAATTGAATAGAATACATAATATAATAACATAAGAGAAACATTAACTATATATAAGTTAAATCCTCACAGAGCTATAGCTATTATTGTTTCTAGGAATTATGGGATTTTAACAACTTGTAAACAACATTTTACTTAATAAACTAATTATACAAGAAGTTTAAAGTTAATTCAAGACATTTTTAAAGAACATTTTAAAATATGACAGTATTTAGGTCACACATTACATTTGATTGGCTAGAGGGATCAAGTTCTTCTCTTCCTTGATATCCTGACAGTAGAGACTTTATTGAAAAATAAATGTAGGTCAAATTTCGAGAAAATGTTATTTCGGCCAAATAGATAAATTAAATAATCAAATCCAATCAGGTGAAACAAAAGTTATGTTGGGTCGACTGTGGAAATGTGGACTCACCCGTTCACATCATGTTTCTGTGTTTAAACAGAATCCAACAATGACTCCTTCCTCCTCCCTTCCTCCTTCCCTTCCTCCTCCCTTCCTCCTTCCCTTCCTCCTCCCTTCCTCCTCCCTTCCTCCTCCCTCGCTGTCTCGTGAACAGACGGCTGTGTGTGTTTGTTGTGGTTACAGACCGTATATCTTCTCCTTGTGTTCAGCTCGCAGACGTACAGCGCCAACGAGATCCAGCTGGTGCTCAAAGAGGAGGATAACCTCACGCTGGAGTGGGTGGACATCGACCCGGAGGCCTTCACAGGTACGGCAGCGCTTGAATGATGCGTTTTGAACAATCACTCAAAAATAAAACAAAGCACTGTCATGATCTGAAGCAGAGCAAAAAACCTCAATTTCATTTTCTTAGAAAATGGAGAGTGGGCCATCAAACACAGGCCGGCGAAGAAGCTGATCAACACGCAGTTCACTGAAGACGAGCTGGAGTACCAAGAGGTGGTCTTCTTCCTCATCATCCAGAGGAAGCCTCTCTTCTACGTCATCAACATCATCGCTCCCTGTGTGCTCTTCTCCTCCCTCGGCCTTCTGGTCTACTTCTTACCCGCCAAAGGTCTGTTTCCTCCCTGTGTGTATGTGACTCCAGGTCGTCAAACCTCTGCAGCAATCTGAGGTCACAACAAGTCACAGCGTGGTGCTGCGGATCAGCGCTGCACAATTTAAATTTATCGCACTTTAACGTTTAAAGAAACTGCGCTGCTTTGACCTTCTAGTTTATGCACAAGTCTTTGCATCAAAATAAGTTTGGTCCTTTTCCACAGAGCGTCCTCTTTGAAGCAAAATCACATTCTGCAGGATGTGCCGTGTCATGCCGAATGTCAATATGGCAGTTGATGTATTATTTGATTCATTGTGCACGCCTCATGGAGACACACACACACACACACACACACACACACTATAGAGGGAACTTCCATGAAAACGGTTTTGAGTACTTTGCCATCTGGACAGATGTGAGTGACACAACTGTATAAGATGTAGACACAAAACTGTGCAGTTCAAATGAAAATAAAGCTGATTTTTAAAGATGGATATTGTCCAAGCAAGAGCCCCCTAATTAACACTCTTGTCCCTGTTTGGCGTCTCACATGACGGTGTGTAGTTAATGTCTGTTTTCAACACACAACCTCACCGCTCTTCCTGAATAACGGTTTGAGTTTTGCAGCCGGCGGCCAGAAGTGCACCATGTCTGTTGCCACTCTTCTGGGCCAGACTGTGTTCCTCTTCCTCATCGCCAAGAAGGTCCCAGAGACGTCGAGGGCAGTGCCGCTTATCGGAAAGTAAGTTTGCGTGATCACGTTCAGATTTCAGCTCGACGTTTGGGTTCGACTGCAGCTGATCTGAAGAGAGAGAGAAAGATGAGATTCGTGAATCTTTGCCTGCAGGTACCTGATGTTTGTGATGTCAGTGACCACCGTGGTGGTGATGAACTGCGTGATCGTTCTCAACGTTTCCTTGAGAACCCCGAACACTCACATCATGACGGATAAAGTCCGAAAGGTGGGACCGGAGCAAACTCTTTGATTTCCATGAATGAACACACTGTGTGTTGCGTGAACGCTGGATTGACCTCTGACCTCCTCAGATCCTCCTCAACATCCTGCCTCGGCTGCTGAGGATGCAGATGCGACCCTGGACACCGAGCGGGGACAACGCCGACACCAGAAATGGACGAACTCCGGCTCCAGACGGGGACGACGGCGTGTTCCTGGTTCCCTGCCGGCGGCGCAGCTCCACCAGCCTCATCACCACGGCGGAGGAATACGCAACGAGGACAGCTCGCTCTGAACTCATGTTTGCCCGACTCAAAGAGAGACGTGGACTCATTAAATCAGTCTTAGAGAAGCTGAGTAAGCATTTTGAATGAGCTCCCGTGCTGGAGTGGACACGACAGTTGTGCGTTCGCCGTGGCGTGACTTCCTGGTGTGTGTTGTGTGCAGACGACGGGCTGGCGGCGGGTACGGCGGAGCAGCTCGGTGCCAGCCTGATGGAGGCTTCTCCGCAGCTGAAGCAGTGTGTGTCCTCTTGCAAACACATCGCTGAGACGACGAGGCAACAGAACCTCTTCCAGAACGTAAGATCTGCTTCTGTACGTCGTCTTCTCAGGGTTTTAACATCAAATCGACATCAAGCCATGTGTCCTCCCCTACAGGAGAATGAGGAGTGGTTCCTGGTGGCCCGGGTGATCGACAGGGCCTGCTTCATTGTCATGGTGTCTGTGTTTTTTACCGGCACCGTCGGGATCTTCCTGATGGGCCATTTCAACCAGCCTCCATCCTCGCCTTTCCTCGGGGATCCGAAGAAGTATCTCCCTCCAGGAGACAACCTCAGCGAGCTGATGGGAGCCAACTTATTTGGGTGAAAGAGGAGAAATTCTCCACATGTGATCAGTTTAATCAAAGTGGAAATCCGACAGAGTCCTCCAGTGATATTTCACTAACGACCCGAGCGCAGAGAGTGAAGATGTGTGATGTCTGTGGTGGCGACACGTGCTGGTATCAGCTGACATCGACTGTTGAGGATATTTTAAGAAACAAAAAGAGTTCCTTTTGCTCATCTTGTTCAGTGTCAGTTTGTGTGCGTCTGCTGTGAACGTTGATCAAACTCAAGGTCATCATGATGACCTACAAGATAAACTGCAGAAACTACAAACAGCGAACAAACGAGACAAATAAAAAAGTACAACTGTGATCTTGTGATCGCTCAATCTCAGACATTTCTTCATCAAAATGTTTGACACCTTTGTTTGAGACACAGAGCACTTACACACACACACACACCCCGAAACACAGACACACAGCACCCCCTCGCCCCCAACACACACACACACACACACACACACACACACACACACACACACACACACACACAAACACACACACACACACCCCCACCTCTGGAAGCAGGATTTCAATTACATGGCTGAGCGGTGCCTTTCTAACCCAACAAAAGACAGATCCGGCTGGTTGGGATGGAAACACAGTCATGGGGGGACAGGAGGCACACACACACACACACACACACACACACACGCACACACACACGCACGCACACACACGCACACACAAAGCCAAACATTAATACGTGAATATTCACACACACACAGGGGTGAGGAGCTTCACTCCTGATGTTTCCTGGTCTGCGGCGTCACATCAGACTGTCAGTCGGTCGGTTCCAGGACGTTGACAACAGATTGTGAGTAAGACACTTGTGGTTTTTTTGTATGTCTTTGCACTCTTTAACCTTGAAATATTAAGGGTAAAATGTTGTGTAAGATGTTGGGCGCCTGTTGTACTCTTGTGTTATCACTACCTGTACGCAGAACATGAGTTGGCTTCGTTTCGGCTTTTTGTTGTGAAGGAATATGTTGTGCAGCGTTGTGCGCTGAGTGTGTGCGATGTGAATAAAAAGAGGTTCAGGCCGGCTGCTGCGATTCAATCACTTTGTTTTAAGGAGAGAACGTTGATGCCAGACGATGTCTCAACCTGCTGTGTTGCTCAAAGGAACATTGTGTGTTTTTCTTTAACTTTCCCGCTCAAATTAATTTATGAAATCTATTAAATCAGGCATTCATATCACAGTAGCTCTCAAATTATAGTTAAACTTGATTGTTTTATTTTACTTTCACCCCTATTGTACATCTATTGCCAGAATGTTGAGCCTACTATTGATTTCCTCTGAGGTACAGAAATGTTGTGTGAGGGCAAATTTAATTTAAAAATGTAATAATTTAGGAAATACACATTCCTGGACTGGAGGTTCTTGACCCCCAGCGTCTCGGGGAGGCTGTGCACGACACACTGAACACCTTAAGGATACGGCAAACATGCAGCAACTTCATCCTCCATCCCTTTTGGAAACTTAGATAAAAGCTCACCATAATGCTTAGTTTCCAATGAAATCAATTCACAGTGAAAACGTGCTAATGGTGCATACGCCCATCGTCATCACGTTAGCCACACAAACAATATTTCATTATGAAAGCTGAGACTCCACAGACTCCAACAGTAAATCTGATTTAATCTCTGAACCAGCAGCCGAAGAACAGAAAAATATAATCAACTTTTTTCCAACCATGAACCATAAATGATGACTTAACGTTGCTGCTTTGTGTTCAAAAGTTGTGATCGATCACCTCTAGTGGCTACTCCGACGTATCTTCATCGTGTCATCGAGTCATTTGCAGCAATCTGTATTAATTTACTTGTCATGAAGTGACAACTCTTCCTTCCAGCGTCGTGCAGACTATCCTCAGCCTCCCTGTGAAGACACAATCTATGTCTTTATGTCTTTATGTCTCTGTGTCTTTATGTCTCTGTGTCTTTATGTCTCTGTGTCTCTGTGTCTTTGTGTCTCTGTGTCTCTGTGTCTTTGTGTCTCTGTGTCTCTGTGTCTTTGTGTCTCCGTCCGCCGTCCGGTTTGTCTGTCTTTCAGTGTTTCACCATGTCAACAGTGACCAATCAGCCTCTTCCCTTTGGACAACTGGAGCGAGAGAAGCACATCCAGAGGATCTTCAGAGCGCTCCACGACGGCTGTGGGCCTTCCTGCGAGTGCCACGCTCGCTCACCTGGACCCAAACACCGGCGAACGCCTCCTGACCGGCAACCTGAAGAGCCACTTCCAGGTGGAGGTCTGGCTCCTGAGACGCAGTGGTCCGAAGGCGCCGCAGCATCACACTTCATGTGCTCGCTGGAAACAGTCAGTCAGATTCACGTCACCGCCAGACCAGAGCTGCAAGGTGAGAACACGAGGGATCACGTGTGTGTGTGTGTGTGTGTGTACGTGTAGTGCAGAGATTGAGCTGTTTTAAAAGACTGATGCTTTGTTTTAGGCCCGCAGTGTGTTCCCAGGAGGATCTACAGCATCACCACAGGAAGCAGCAGGTCACAGATATTTGTGGCTGTGGAAGGTACTGGGGTCTGGTCAGCGCGTTCATATCCATCTCACATGAAGGGAGAGTGAGGTTCCATGTTTTTTATCACCACATTCTCAGTCTCTCCTTGATCTCTTCCTCTTGTCAGAGACTTCCTGCGTTTGCCTCCAGTGTTGCGGTCCGGCTCGGGCGTGTTCCCTGCAGGGCTTCGACCGTCGGGGCCGGCAGGTTTTTCACTTTGAGAGGCCCCTCAGGGTGGACGCCTGCTGCCTGGGCTGCTGCCTGATGGAGATGAGGGCCTACACACCTCAGAAGCATCTCATCGGCACCGTGTGTCAGAGGTAGGAGGTTCTGGTCTGGTTCTGTCGCAGGAAATGAGAGCGTCACACTGCTCATTACAACCACGGCCCATGTGTGACCGTTCAGGCTGGGAGTGCTAGCCACGCAAACATTTGTGCGGCGTCATTTCCATCATGTCGTCACTCTGTGAGCACAGCGCTCTGCCCTCTTGTGGCCGCAGGAGCATCTGCAGCTTCTTCAACGCTGCAGATGCTCAGTTTTCTCTTTTCTTCCGCTCAGTTTATCTGACTTTTGTTTTTGCTTTTTAAAGGATGTGAGTTTAAATATAGTATAAAACAACTTGTGATAGATAGTATGCTATTTATTCAAGCAAAAATAAAATTACTCCCCAAAAAAGTTACTTCCACCCTCCCAGGAGGAAGAAATATATACTAAGTATATTTAATCTTAGCATATTTGAGTATACTTTAGTATATTTGAAGCCCTACTAATCATAAGTATACTTAAAGTGTGCTATTTTGGAACAACTTATGTTGTACTAAATATATTTAAGTTGTACTTAAATGGTATTTAAGTACAACTTAAATATTTGTAGTATAAAATAAGTATATATTAGGTATATTTTTTGTGCTAAATTGGAACAACTTAAAGTATACTTAGTACATTTTAGGTATATTACTGTGTATGTGCCAATATACATGTACATATACATCTGTTTTATATCTTTGTCTTTTGGGTGAATTAACCTTTTGACCCCGACCTTTAAAATACTGAACCAGCGATCTTAATACTTTTCATTCTCAGACTAAACAACTCGTCATGTGATCCTTGTTTTCCACATCACTCGCAGCCGCTGCACCGCTGCACCGCTGCAGAGGCCCTGCCTGTCTGTAAATAGCCTTGAGAGCTTTTACTGGGAGTGTAGCCTGAACCTTATGAGACTTAAACAGCTGCGTGACAGAGCTCAGCTGGGAAGACATGCAGCATCCTTCACAATGGGGACGTTGGCTAATGGGAGCAGTGGAAGCAAGTCTCCTGTCGTCAAACTAAAATACTTCCTGCTTCATTCGGCCTAAATCTGATCCAGGGTGAGCTGGGCTGCCAAATTTAGAGTTTTCAAGAAGCGACGCGGGATGAAGTGGTCCCCAGTTAAGACTAATCTGGCAGCGGTTTGGGCGACCAGATATCTTCTTGGAATAGATATTCTCTCAGTCGTGCCGGAATAAAGCGTGCCCCAGTTTGAACTCTTGCGGCAGCGAGCACACAATGCTTTTGGTGCTTCAGAATCATGACAGCTGAAAATGAGATCAACCAAGCATCGAGGCCGGCCCGCGCCTTTGTGTGAAGCCCCGGCCGGCGTATCTGCCAGGTTGCTCGTTGCGTGATTATGTAAGGACGGCGTTGAGCTTGTGTGTGACGGCTGCCCGTGTGCTCAGGTGGAGCGTGTTCACTCCTCTGCTGGAGGTCTGCGGGTCTGAAGGAGCGTCGGCCGTCAGCGTGCAGGGCTCCTGCTGGCCGTCGCGCTGCGCCTCCAGCCAGCAGTTCCAGGTAGAAACACTGCAGCGACACACAAGGAGGCGTGTTTCCTACTCGTGTGTTTCAGTCAGTATGTCTGGCTTTTGTTCACAACATCTGTATATTTAATATTCTTCTTACTGTTTTTTTTTTTTAAACGTTGTCTTATTACTGTTTTGTATGGAAGCCCATTTCTGAAAAAAAAAAAAAATTAGGACCAAAAAAAAAAAGAAATATCAACTTTTTAAAATTTGTTTTTTACTTATTGTGCAATACTTTTACACACATTTTTACTTCTTACGCAATACTTTTATACACATTTTTACTTATTGGGCAACACTTTACACACTTATTTTATTTTTTATTCCATCTGTATATTTAATATTCTTCTTACTGTTTATTTTTTTAAATGTTGTCTTATTACTGTTTTGTATGGAAGCCCATTTCTGAAAAAAAAAAAAAAAATTAGGAACAAAAAAAAAAAAAAAAATTTGGACCAAAAAAAAAAGAAGAAATATCAACTTTTTAAAAAAAAATTTTGGTCCAACTTTTTTTTTTTTGGTCCTATTTTTTTTTTGTGGAGGAAATGGGTTTCCATAGTTTTGTTTATGTATATTACTTTATCTATATTTACTGTGAGTAATGCTGCTGTAATCCTGTAATTTCACCACTGAGGGACTAATTAAGGATTATTTTATTTTACTTGATCTTATCTTCCACCAGATTGTCTCCAACATTGGGGAGAAAATGGGCACGATATGGAAGAAATGGCCCGGCTTCAATGTGGAGCACAACATGGACCATGAACATTTTGGGTTGGAGGGTGAGAATGATTTTTAATTTCTCATGAAAAGGTCCCGAAACTTCTGCCGACGTGTCCAAATATCAAAAAAAAAAAATCTAACGTGAACGTCACTTTTCCAGTGCCTCTGAATATGGAACCACATATGAAACTTCTCCTGCTGGCCGCCACGTTCCTGCTGGTAAGCGTGTGAATTATTATCACTTCTGTATTGTGTTTAAACACAACGGAAGAGACAGCAGAGGTTTAAATAGTGAAAGTAAAGACATCTAATCCCATTCAGCGGTGTTGTGTTTGTCATCGTTTACTGGATTACTGAATGTCTGCTGTGAAAATGTCGCTATAATTAAATCTCCTCACTGATCAACTCAACTGTTTGTTTTTTTACAGAATTATATGTTCTTTGAAATGAGCTGATGGATGAAAAGGATCAAAGTGACATCATAGAAAGCGGTCTACAGAAACCGCATCCGTGAATTGTGTCTTATGAAATAAAATGACATGAAGCAGCTTTAGCAGCAGATGCATATTTGACATTTATTGCTATAATCCATCAGGTGTTGCTCCAACAGGGTGTCTTCACTGTTGACACACACACACCTGCACCCATCACCACCACAACACAGGCAGCGTTACAGTTTTTCAACAAACTATAAGCGCTTTCTTGACTCCAAAAAAGGCTCCCGGGGGGGAATTGATAGAAACTGCGAAGCGAACCCGACCGCGGGCCCGGTTTCATTCATTTGAATAGAAAATGAAAGCAGGAGTGGTCAGTGTTTCAGGACTCCTCCACACACCTGTTGAGGACATTAAAGCAGAGCCCATCCCCTTTGGATTCGCTCGAGGCGGGATGAAGACGAAACAGGCGGAAGGAGCACTGCTTCGGGTCCGGCTCGGGCCAGGCACAGTGATTCAGGCAGCGCGGCGGTCCATCCTGAAGACGCCAGTTCTCCGACCTTCTGCCCAACGAAGGACGGTCCTCATCCTTTGGGATTCAACGTCCAAGTCAAAGATGGAAACTCATTGCTGATTCAGTAAAAGTGATCTTTGAAGTGGACTGTTATTTACAAGTATATCGTACACAATAATAGTTATTCTAGTTCCAAATGACCAGAGGAATTGTTAAAATACAGCGCTGTAATAAAATAACATCGACCTGCAACCCTGATTTCTGAGTCCCAATTAAACAGATCAAGATTAATTTGAAACAGCGGGAGGTGTGATGTCATGTTAAGCAATAAAATGGGGTGAAGTCCTCGAACAGGTTGGTTTTGTCAAGTACACTTTGTCAACAGCCGATGAGCAGGTGAAGAAACACCGGTCACATGACCTCCCTCTGGTGGCAAGTTAACAGATGTGACAGGTCACGTTGAAAAAATAAAATGAAATTGGAGGCTTTGTTCTTCTCTGGTTGATTAAAAATAACGCATATTTCCGTCTGGGGCTTGGTTCAGTGTTCTGTGACAGGCGTTTCTTCTGCTCTGTCTTCATGTTACACAATGCCAATCCACGTAGAAGCGTCCTTCCCTGGACTCGTCATCCTCCAGCGTGTCACATATACACACACCTACACACACAAAGACAAACAACATTAGCGAGGGACAAAGTAACTAGACTATTTATTTCACTTCAAACCGAGGTAGCGACAGTTCTTACTAGCGCAGAGGTTGTCTGTGTGAGAGGCTAAAGTCCGCCACTAGCAGTCACCAGTCCATGGAAGTCTACCCATGCTCTGCACACAAAGAATGCAGCACATCATCATTCAAAATAAACAAATCCTTTGAGTATTTAGGTCTTTTCAACGGGAGAATCACAACCACAAACACGGATGCATTTAAATCAGAAGCACTTCAAACATGGAGTTACAGACGAGGTCGTTTCTTTACTTGATTGTCTTTCATAGGACACACCAACAAATAATGCAAAAAACAACACACGGATTTGTTTGATTTTATAGCCGTGAGTCTTGTGATGAAGGTATTCAATTAGTAAATCATGATTCCCAAACAGTCATTTCCATTAGCGACTATAATGTTCTCTTTTGATCTTCAAAATGTCAGAAAATTGTACAAAACTAAATGTTTTCTGGAGCCCAGTTTTACATCTTGATATTTCTGGCCGTTTTCCAACCAATAATTAAAAAAAAAAAAAAGAAAGAAATTAAAAGTCGTGCATCTTCACATTTAAGAAGTTGGAATAAGAAAATGCTGATTAGATATAATAGAAAAAATACAAATAAATCACCACAATCATCTGCAAACATTATGATTGTTTTTATAGTTATGAAACACAAAACAACACTAGTGCAATATAGCAAGTAAGTCACTGCAATCTCAACAGAAATGTATAAATAAATGTGTGAGACAGAAAGAGGAATTAATAAAACGATCAGACATACATACTTGATGCTGTCTGTGTGAGTCTTGTACTCCATGATGGTGTTGGGAGGCAGGTTCAGGACTCTGCGCAGCGTGTCTCTGATACGGGCTGTGGTCGCCTGGTCGCTGGCCGTTTTGTTCCAAATGGAGATGATGTCCTCCTGGAGACGAGAAGCAGAGGAACTGAACCGGGCGGCGCGTGAAGAGACATAACAGGTGTGTGTTTGTCTGTCTGTGGGTTTACCTGGAAGCGTACCGACACCACGGCCCCACAGATCTCCTCTCCAACCATGAACTGCTCCCCGAGCATGGCCAGGATCAGGTTCTCCCAGCAACGAGACGCCAGACCTTTCCTCAGACGGATGATCCACTTGCCTCCCATCTTATTGGCGTCGTCCTGAAAACGATAGGCAGGCTTTCAGAGAGGGGGTTTTCCATGTGTGAAACCAAATTTTAAGTAAATGAGATCCAAGCACTCACCTCCCACATAGGTTTAATCCCATCCTTGAAGAGGTGGAAGTCACTATGGCCTGTCAGATCACCTGGCCGGATCATGTGACTGTAGAAACGCCAGAACTGCTCCACCTTGGAAAGGCCACATTTGTTTTAATATCAAAATGAGTCACCATGAGCTCCGTTTACATCTACAGGATGCCCCGGTGGAGGTGGGAGTCTTAGTCAGACCCAATCAATAACAAGCCATCATAGATGCCAAGGCAACAAACTAGGCTCAACACTCGTTGCACACAACATTTGCATTGCAGACCATTTGTAACGTGTTCGCAGGCTCTAACAGACACAGCTGGGTATTCAATGGCAATATAAGAGGAAACACCACAACATGTCTGTCTTCACATTGAAAAGACTTACCGAGGCGAAGCTGCCAATCGGTTTAATGTTCTGCTCGTAGCTCTGAGTGCTCGCTGGTCTCCCCGGGGTGCGTCTGGAGTACCAGAAGGTGTAGTTGTATTGAAGAGGGTGCTCTCCTGCCCCTGGCACCACCATCTGCACAACAAAAGAAAAGGACTGAGCCACACACTTAACCTCAAAGCTGCAAACACACACACACCAGGCCTCCGTAGATAGCACCAACCTTTCTCTTGGCGAAGTTCTGTTCCTTGTCCTCGTCTTCAGTGGTTTCCTTCTCACCGTCTTTCGGTGAGCCTTGGTCCTGGTCGTGGTCTCCACTGTCGTCATCTTTCAGACTGGAATTGATGAGGAAGCAAAAACATGTGTGTGTTACACTAACTTCATTTAAAACTATGAAAGACTTGACAACTTTGTTGACAAGTAATTATGTACAACGTTAAATTGCTTTAAAAAAGAAAAAGCTAAACAGAAAGAGGTTAGTTTTTTTTCAAATTGAGGTTTACACGAAAGGTGTTGAGTCAAATTTGGTGTTACATGTTTGTGATGCAGTTTAAGTGTACACAGGTATATTATAGTTGTGTAGCTGTAGATATTTCTTATATTCAGTGTGTAAAAAATGTTGACTGTTTATAATACACACAGATGTACATAACCTACTTTAATAGTGTATATCTCATTACAAACAGCGAGCCATCGGCTGTACTTCAGAGCCGCGGAAAATCCATTTCGAACCCCAGAATGCGCGCCCGTCTCCCCGCCTCCCAGCAACTGCCACACCGAGGACTCAGGGCCCGCGCGCCTGTCCGCACGGCTAAGCTACAGCTAACAACACAGCGAACTCCCACCATAAAACACTACGCAACCGTTGTCGTTAGCTCCCGTCGTTGTGAATGCTACTAACGTGCGTGTGTGTGTGTGTGTGTGTGTGTGTGTGTGGACCTTCGCCCTCGCGTGGGTTTAAAAGCCCGACGTTACACAGCATGTAGGACCCCACGGTAACGCTGACACACCTCTCTCTCTTTTTACACGCAGCCGCTTTCATGCGCGTTACTCTCCCACGTTAGACACGCAGTCTCGACGGGGGGCCCTCTCCCTGCACACACTTTTTGATTACTCACGCGTCAAATTTGTTGTTCATTATTTTCTAGGTGGGAGCCTTTCGGAGTCCGACCACAGTCCGCTGAATTCCGCAGGAACTGCAGCGCGCGCGCACACCAGCAAGCCCACGTGCACGAGCACGCAGTGTATTTGGGTCGTTGCGATGAACGCGCGTCGTGGTGACACAATAGTGTCTCAGCTTTTAACCAAATGGATGAATTTATACTCACTGGAACATGTCAAAATACAATTGTAATGAGCAAAAAAAAAAATCACATAAAAAATATGAGACACATCAGCCAAAACTTTTTTTTTGAATGTTTTATTCATTGCTTTTAACTTCCAAACATAATCAATACACATTTAATCAGTCAATTATAGCTTTATAAAAGTCTCTGGGTCTAATGAATCATCAGAAACCCTGTGACTCCGACACAGACATGGCTACGAGCAGACACACACACACACACACACACACACACACACACACACACACACACACACACACACACACACACACACACACACACACACACACACACACACACACACACACACACACACACACACACACACACACACACAGCTGCCTCGACACAACGAGGGCCGGCGGCTTCGTTTCATGAGCCGGCTTCCTCTGATGTGCCGCATCCCTCGTTTCATCACTTCCATCCATCCGTTTGTCGTCTGTTCTCGCGGCAACTTCAAACCGTGGTTCTGTTCAGGTCCGGGCCGAGTCTCGAAGGGGGCGAGGGGGGGGAACGACGACAAAAAAAGGGAGCTGGGGGGCGGGTTGTGTGAGTATGGAGTCAAGAACAACGTGGGATTATTTGGGTCCGGCCTGACTTCAGTGTCCAAATGGTGAACATGTTTGAGAACGAAGACTGTGGAAAAAAAAACTGTCTGTGTCTTGAGACGGACAATACAGGCTGGGCCGAAAAGTGGAGTGTTTTGGCGTGAGGGATGGGAGGACGGCTCTGGCATGGTATGGCACGTTATGGTGTGGTGTGGTCTGGTTGGCTCTGCTGTCAGAGACCAACCCCTTGCCCCCTGTGCCTCTGTGAGGACCTTCATGAGAGGAGCCTTTGTTCCGGGCCGGCAGGCGTACCAGTGAGTGAATGAGCGAGAGCAGCGGCGGCCCTCTTCAATTGCGGCTGTTTGTTTACACCACCAAGTCCCGTCATACTTCATTAGCAGCCCAGCCCACCGACAACCTCTGAAGTCCTAATCGCCGATGAGTGTGTGGCTGCCCATCAGCCCTGAGCCTCAGCGGTTCAGAATAAAGGGCTTTCCAGTATTCCCGACACACACATTCCCACTGAATCGGCCTGCCTGCCTTCTCAGCCACTAGTGGTACAAATACATACAAGCGCGCGCACACACATACACACACACCCTCCGTGGTGAGGGTGGATGGGAGAACTGGTTCTTTCATCATGGGCCAAGAGGCACCGGGAGGTGAGCCGACATCAGTGGAGCAGCAACGGTCCCAGAGAGCTAGCTTTGCATCACAGAGATGTGAGAGATCTGCCGCCCAGAAAGAGACAAAAGCAAGACAGAGCGATTATTCAGTGCCGCCATCCTCTGAGCACAATCGCAGACTTTAAAATGTGTCTTTAAAATAGGTAGGAATCAGGTCATTTATACCCCTAAAATGTAAATCACAATGATGTGTGTTTGATGAAATAAAGACGATTCATCAGCTGGTGTTGCCAAGTTGTCTTTCCCAGATTTAGCATTGCACAATCATAAGTAACTCCACTGAACTGACCTCCTGTATGGCTCTTCCCAGTCTTTCCTGGCTTTTCACCACTTTCCTGATAGAGACACGCATCCATTACAATCTCTGACAATCAAAACAATAAAATAAGCTACCGCTACTAGCCGTGTTAGCACTTTCTAATGAAAGAAGAGAGCCAACCTGTGTATCCTGCGAGCCAGGCTGAGGGTGAAGTTGGCCGAGCAGTCGGGCTGATAGGTGGACGGCACGATGGCGTAAACGCCAGGAGGAAGACAGCACGCCAGGCTGACGTCCCGGGTGTAGCAGTGAGGGACACAACTGGCTGCCGGATCCTCGTCCCTTGAGAACGTCTGCTCAGATTCTCCTTCTGGAAACTGGACACAGAGATGATCAGATGCTGCATAACTACTACTAGCTTTATTTTGTTGACAATCCTTTTTAATAGTGTCTGTAGTGAGCATGTATGTATTATGTTTGTGTGATGTCTTGAGCTACTTGGATCCTGAATTTCCATCCATCCAAATAGTGTGTGAATTTTTTTAATTTAAAAAAAAAAATTGTTTCTTTACACCAGGGATAGTGTTTGCAAAGGCAGCGAAATATAAAATATCTGTATGATTATTTTTTCAAAATCCCTTAAGACAAAAGTCTACACAAATGATTTATTTCATTTCAATCTGTTTTTAATTGTGTCAGGACGACAAATGCACATAATCTGTTAAGCTAGCTCGTGGTGTTTTCATATTGTTTCACTGACCTTGTAAATGTGGAAGCCGATGGGATGGAGCTCGGTGTCGGGCCGGCTCTGCTGCAGGGTTATCCTGACATTAACTGCTGATGTCGCTGCTGACTCATCGCAAACTGTAAAAGGGAAGCGTGGGTTGTTCCAGTGAGACAGGAAATTCCGGCTTCCTCCGGCGGTCCGTCCCTCCAGCCACGCGCCCCGGAAGTGACTGCTGGTCTCCCACTCGCCATCTGTCGTCAACGGCAGTGCAGGTGCTGCGCTGTTCAGGGCACTGAGGAGGAAAAAAAACAACACGTCACGTCAGGAAAACTTCCATTCAATCAAAAACACAAGGACGAATAAATTAGGGAAACAAATGAACCAGCAGAGGTCACCATTTACTTGCTGCCAATCTTTTTTTTTTTAGGTAAATCATGACAAAAGAAAGTCTCCATCTGTGTGTCATTTGATTTTCATCACCACTTGTTGACCGATGGGCTTCATGGGTCCAAGGAAGTGTGAGCCAAAGAAAAGCATTCTGGGTACTGGTCCTTACCTGAGGGATATGGACGAGGAGGAAAAAGCCCTGATGAGGAAGCGGGCCTCCGCTCCCGGCTGGTAGGTGCTGGGGATCAGCAGGTAGTAACCCGGCTCCAGCTGCTCGCGGAGAACCACCTCTCTCTCGTAAGCGTGGCAGTGAGAAGAAGCACAAGGAGGTTTGCTTAACGTCCGGCTGAGACGGAAACGCCTTTTCTCCACCTGTTGACAGAAAGGTGCGAGTGCCGTGATGCAAAGACACACACATTTCTTCTTGTTGCTTCCTATACGTGACGGCACAGACCTTCCACATGTGCAGAGCAATGGCCCGGTAGTGCTGGTGTGTCGTGCTCTCGCCGTCCTCGCTCGGCGTTTCCGCGCGCCGCTCTGTGTTCCTGCGCTGCAGCAGGGAAACCAGCACCTCTCCTCTCTCGCACACTTTGAGCCAAAACTTTGGGTTGCTGCAGTAGCTGCTGCTGTTTCGGCTGCCGCCGGCCGAGCGCCCGCTCGTCCACCGGCCAGCCAGCTGGCGGCGCTGCGTCAGCAGGTTTCCTGTCGGCAGAGAGGAGCGATGAGAGTTTTTAAAAGGAGGTCCAATTCAGGGAGCAACATTCTTAAGCAAATTAAAAAAGGGAATTACCAGTATAGATGCTCTTTAGGTGCCCTTCGTCACTGATGGGGTAGCCCACTGTGATGTCATCAAACTGGGACAGAAACTCGCTTTCATCCAACCAGAACTCGCCCTCAGCAACCCTGGCTTGTAAGTCCAAAGCAGAAACGGGGTCGACTGAACTCCAACCCGAACCACTGCGGACAGAGAGGCAGACTGAGCGACTGCAGACTGAATATTCACGTCTGCACCTCCCAGCTTTAAGCAGGCTTCTGGGTTTTAAAAAGGTGTGTACATGCGAGTGCCTACATCATGTCTGCAAAGTGCTTTAGTGCTTTGACTGGACTTTATTTATTTGATGTGGACATCAATATGGCATTATAATCCCTAGCACATATCCATACAGAAAAGAAAACTAGATGCACTGTGTTCAGTTTATATAGCGAATGCTAATTTCCAACACCTGTCCACAGGAGACCTTTTCTTTCCTTTTTTTTTTTTTATTTAAAAAAAAACAAAAAACATATATTTTTATTATTATTTTTTTTTAAATATATATATTTTTTTTATAAAAAGAAAACCCCCCAAAAATTATATATTTTTTTTTATAAAAAAAAAAAATTAATTAAAAAAAAAAAAAAAAAAGAATATATATATATATATATATATATATATATATATATATATATATATATATATATATATATATATATATAAAAATACAATTTTATTAAAAAAAAAAGAATACATCCACATATACATACATACATACATAGATACATACGCAAAGTACAAGGGTGTTAAATGTTTAAAGAATTTTGTTTTTCTCTTAACCATAATTTAAAACCTTTATTGAAAACCTTAAAATATTTGTCTCTGGACTTTCAGAGTGCCCAGCCTCAATGCAGATTTCAGCCTTGATCAGTTATTTATGTAGTAAAGTTTGACACACGTGCCTACCTCCCTACCCAGGCTCCGCCCCAGCAGCATCTTCCCCAGGGGTTTCTGATCCGGAGCAGCAGTACTTTGCTCCCTGACACCATCTGGACGTCCAACCACTCCATGACAGTCAGCGCATGGTACTGACCGAGCTCACTGGCACCTACAACATGGTCATCGAGGTCATCGGGGTCATCGGGTGATGTGACACACACAGGATCAAAAATCACTTGTATCTGCAAGAAAAACACTTCTTTCTGACCTTCTCGGCTGCTGCGCGTGGAGCAGCTCACCGCACACTCGTCCTTCACTGGACGCAGAAGCTTCAGGTCCAGGCTTCTCCCCCTGACCCGGTCACTGTCTTGTCCCGGTCTCTGCTCCTCCTCTGCCTCTCCCAGGCTCCAGCGTTCAGCCAGGCCCCCGGTGAAATCCACCAGGGCCTCGGACACCTGCCCCGCCCACAGTCGCTCATATGAGCCATGAAGTCTGAAGAGGAAGGAAGGCACAGGAAAGGGGATTTCAAAACATCCCGAAAAACTGAGAAACTGAGAGATTTCCAGGTGTTACTTACTTGGCGTAGGCTTTCTCCATCAGGGCTACCCAAAAGGCCGTGGGCGAGTGGCATCGTGAGAAGCAGAGAGTGGAGTTGAGGCAGGGCAGGCGGTCGTCGATGGTCACTTCTGTCCAGTGTCCCTGCTGCCAAAAACTGAACTGGAAGGAGCCCCTGTATCTGCTGTCATCCCACTGGGGCTGCTCTGGAGGAAACACCTGTACAGGGAGTCACAGACTTCATCAGCCCAGCAGCACAGGACACAGAGCAGACAACATGCTCATGATTTACACACATTCAATGCAACTAAGAGTCTCATCACTGAGCCACCCTGCTGCCCACAATGCACTTCTACAGATTCGGTCATAAGCTGTGGATCATTGGACTCCTCGTGTTGCTCTACCTTGTTCAGCAGTAGTTTGTTCTTGAGCAAGTAGGTGCAGGCACAGAGAAACCAGCAGTCTCCCAGCAAGCCTTGCTTTGCATGACCCAGGCTGAAGGTGTCAGGGAAGAGAGCTGGCGACGGGCAGATCTCCTGCAGGTGTAAAATAGACTTAAATTGAGAAAAGCACAACTAGAAACACTGCCTTTGTTCCTATAAGCCCGCTTTCAGAATGCACTCAAGCACCTGATGGAGGGGAATCCCTCTTCGGTGGAACAGATAAACCTCCGACAGGTCATGCAACATTTAATCCGTGAGAAAACAAAACGCACAAGGAATACACGGCGGCATTTCCCCATTTCCCGTTTGGCCCCGGGTCTGACCTGCGGACGTCGCCAGGTGATTTCACCCTGAAGCCTGGCGATGGGCGTGGAGCCGTCAGAGAACAGGGAGGTGTCGTCCGAGGGGAAGTCCGGGTCCTCAAACAGAGCCTCGCCTCCTCGCTCTGCTCCTGCAGCTTCTTTCATGGCTGCAAAACCTGCAGGGTCCGTGTGGTGAAGCTCAGCCAGCTGTGACCATCCTCACGGCCTCTATGCATGACACCTTCAAACAACAAGGGACATTAAATAGAAATGAGATTTGTAAATATCACCAACTGAAAGATGCAACCTGCTGTAGATGGAGATAGTTTAACTCTATTAATGTTATGACACTTGTGGGTTTTCTTCTTCTTCTGAATACTTGAACAATTGTGTCATTTGCATGTTATCTATCACAGAAACCAATCAAACTCTCAGCATGCCACATATGTGTATAATAATATTCTACAGTGACTATATTGCAACAACATTATATGCATGTAGATAAAAAAAAATACATACTTTGGTTATTCTTCTCGTTTATTAAGTGATGAACACATGCATACATCCACTGTTCACCACAACCGTAATAACAGGAAGTATATAGAAGAGCTGTGTGCATATGTCTCCAAACTAAACTGTCACACCGCAGGTGGAGGTGTAGATGGTGTACAGTCCCTCCACGTCTCTGTTTCTCACCTTTCTCCTCTTCTGAGCATCCTTCCCACCGAGCAGCTAGCCGTTAGCTTAAACCGCTAACACGTAGCATCGCGTCTCCGGCTCGATTCATCTTATCTTCGTGTCACAGACACAATCACGTTCAGCTTGTTTTAAGGACCCAAAAGCCCGACGGATGTCCTCATGATGAAGAGTTACATCCCGACCAGGCCGCTGCTCCTTCTTGCTGAATATAAACACACGCTAAGTCTCTTCCGGCCGGACAGCCGGCGGCTCGTTCGTGGAGTGAATCCTTCCTGTGCAGCTGGACACGGCTGCCACCTGCCGGCGGTGGCGTGAACTGCACCCGGTTGTATGGAAAACATTTACATGGTCGTTTTTTTTAAAATTATTATTATTATTATTATTATTATTATTATTATTATTATTATTATTATTATTATTGTTATCAGGAACATCTGGGGTAAAAACAACAACTAATGCAGCAAAGTATAATACTGCTGCAATAAATCATAACTTAATGACACTCAAGAAATTCACTGTCATGGTCATGTTGGAGGATGTAGTTTGTGTGTTTTGCTAAGTGGTGATTCTAATATGTTGACCTCTCGTTGTTTGTACCATCAGTAAGCGTAGATTAAACATTACAAATACAGTAACTGGACACGGTTTTAAAGTAGTGAACCTCTGCAGCAGGACTGGGTAATTAATTTTTTCAACATGAGACATTGGGACCGTTGTGGAGGGCCGAACCAATAAGCTGAACTTAATTCAATTAACTCAATATTGGTATTACTTTATTTATTATCCTCAGTTTTACTTTCTCATGTTCTCCCCATCTTTCTTTCTTTTTTGTCTTTCTTATGTTTTCCCTTTTCTGTCAATATATTTACTCTTTCAATTATTTCTTCTTCTCTTTCTTCAAATCGTGCTTTTACACATAACGCTTGTTCATTTCAGCAAACATTACTTGGATAGATAAACACTGAAAAGGCGAATCAAAAATATAGTTTTTATTGGCTTTAAAATAATCCAAAACATCCGATTATTTGACTTTGAAATAATACATTAAAATATTGTTGCATGTCTTTGTGTCTTTTCCTCAGGTGTCGTCCACGACTCAAGATGCTGTTCAGGGTTTTCTTGTTGGAGAGACAAAAAGGAAAACATTAATCTTGACTCAATATTGTTTGAGTTTGAGCTCAGACGTTTGTTGAAAACAGAGATGAACTCACTCTGGAACAGACTTCATGGCCTTTTTCACCCATTTCTTGTCAGGATCAGCACACAGAAGTCTGTTTTTCCATGTCTTGAAACTGTAATAAGACAACAGAAGAAGACATGACAATAGCCAACATCTCAGTGTGTGAGTGTGTGTTTCTTCCAAAGCATTTGTCATTCTTTCTTACATTATTGCCTTGATGTTGCAGAAACCTGTGACCTCCTGGATTTTGTAGTATTTCAGAAACTTCACAGGAATTGGATCTTGTTGGTACTGTTCGCAGCATTTGGGTCCTTCAAAGAGAGACGTTGCAAACATTTCAGCAAGAAAAAATGCACTTTAATGTCAAAACAATGCACGATCTAAAGAAATGCAGCTGTTGTTCTCCAGAATAAACAAGTGAAATGCATCATAGTGCAGTGAATAATCGCTGAAGTCACTCACGGCCGTCGCTCAGCGCCACCAGCAGCACCAGTATGACGGAGACGCTCAACACAAACGTTCTCATCCTCGCACAGCTCTCCTCCAGCAGGATGTCAGCTTTCTGATCTGGACCTGAACCAGCTGATGGAGTTCGTCTCTGGCGGTGCAGTTTAAATACTGAAGATGATGTCCAACCGCAGAGCGAGGAACTGCTGCTGGAAATACCAACGGGGATGTATCTGGGTCAAGCTGCAAGTGTGGCAAGTCTGCGCTGCGTACTTTTCACCACAACGGTGGAACAAAATCCCCTTTTCTCCAGGGTCACGAGAGAAGAGATAAAGTTTACTGCTCATGATGCCAGCATGTTGTTCATACATGTTACTAAACAATACATGGGCTTCATTCCTCCAATGTAAACACTGTGAGATCCGTTCTTTTCAATCGCCATCACTTTATAGTTTCATTTAATAAGCAGACATGGAATATCACTACGTATAATTTACTCACTGTACTCAGACATCCTGATACATTCGAGGTATTTGTACTTCACCCTCAGTTTTATTCTACTTTCTCGCGTTTCTCAACCTGTTTTTACTGATGTGATGTTGTGAAATGTGTTTTTCCTACATTCAGTTTATGAACTAACACTATAATAATATTGATTAAATACCTATTTTGGATGGATTTTTGAATGAAGTTCCTCCACGTCCCACTGGTCCATACAATATGTCATATTTTTATAATAAAAACTGCCCAACTGTATATGACAAAGTTCTTTTTTTTTACTATATCATCATTTTATTTTTGGTGCTTTTACTATACATGCTGCTAATGCTTTTCCAATAGATTATCTAAGTATTTTTATTGCCCTTTAAAAATCTATATACTTCTTACAGCTCTATTAACATGCAGACTCATTGAGTTCAGTATCTATTGTTCAAGAGGGAACAGAGAACTATAATTATTTAACACGCGATATAAAAGTTTGACAGGAACTTAAACCCGACCTCACTGCCAGACTTCCTGCTGACCTCTTTGCTGCACACCAAGAACATTGTGCAATTATGATTGAGCAATTATGATTGAGCAATGTTTTCATCGTATTTATAATCCTTACATCAAACTTATAGTGATTTTCATAACGTGTCTGTGGGCACTGCTGTTAATAACACGTCGGCATTGATCTCGTGAACATTGAGATGATGCAGAGACGACCACCAAGAGACTGTAGAGACGAGTCAAACACATACGACACAACCTCCAGACACACAACACACATATTCATGTGTTCATCACAACACGCAGCGCAACAACTTATTAAGGACATTATTGCATGCACTTAGATAGATAGATAGATAGATAGATA
>NW_027175832.1:1526224-1561224 GCF_023055335.1 Clinocottus analis
AAAAAAGAGAGGGATGAAACATCTGAAGGAGAAGAGACTCCAAATGATTACACATTCACTCCGCTTCCTTCCCCCTTACTGCACACAACCACCAATTAGAGGAGAGGAGAGGAGGATGAGGACATGCAAGCCGCCAGCAGTCTATTTGTGTCTCTATCTCTCTCTCTCTCTCTCTCTCTCTCGCTCTCTTTCCTTCACCCCCTGAAGACTATCCAGCGCTGGGGAGGGAGGAAGAGAGGAGGAAATGCACGTGAAAAACAAGAAGTATATAAATAAAGAAATCAGCGTTTCACATCCGGCCGGCTGATTGGCTGCGTGGCGTCGGGCGGATCGGGGCCACAGTTGCACTCATTGTTCAGTGAGCTTTTCTACACGGTCCAACCCAGCGACAGCAATGAATGTTGATTGTGACCTTTTGGTCTTCCCTCTTTAGTGTCACCCTCGTGTGCGTCTTCCTTTTTTTGTGTGTGTGTGTGTGTGTGCTCGTCCTTCCCGTCGTGGTGGTCAGAGGCGAGCCTCGGGGCACAGTCAACGGTCGATGGTTTCTATGTGATCCATACCAAAACTCACCGACAGCGTTGAATGTTCACCGAGGCAGGCAGGACTGTGAGCGTGAGCCGAGCTGACAAGACGAGGCAGGGCGTGGGAGGAGGAGGAGGGAGGGGGGAGGGAGGAAAGGGGAGGGAGGAGGGGGAGGGAGCCGAGACAGGGACGGAGCCGAGGACGCCGTCCGAACCCCAGAGGTCAGGCGGCGCCGCAGAGGGACGGCGACAGAATGAGTTCAGCGTCCGCGGGGCGAACAGGACTCTGCTCGTGTTTTACATGATCCTGCTGTGTGTGTGAGCGCTGCTGCCTTACCGCCTCCTCGCGCATCACAGGCACTTCTCTCATCTTCACACCGGCCTGGAACAGCGTCTGAAACAAAGAGGAAGAGGAAGATGCTAAAGCACTGATGTTGCATTTTTTTTTTCAGCTGACCAAAAATTTAAAATCCCTGAAAAACAAGTTCCTCTCCATTTATTTTGGGTAGGATTTAGCCGTGCAGCTACATGCTTCTGTTCCCTTTGCACATGTTTTCAGATGAGATGTCTGCCGTTGCTTTAATACAAGAGGTGAATGAAGCAGCATTAGGAAGCAGCATTAAAAGTATTCAACGGCCATATTTGTTTCCTGAAACAAAATCCCAGCGTCTCAAAATAATAAAGTTTCCATAAGGTCTTTAAACATGATGCTTCAATGCCATGAAATTCCATTAACCGTCATTGTTTTGGAGCAAAAAAAGAAATGAAACCCAAACTATTTGCATTCATATACAACATCCAGCTTAAGTGAGATTTTTTCGGAGTTATTTCTTGAAGCAAATACAAAGAGTGTGGCTTGACATTGCTCAGCACAACATTGGGGCATTATTGCCGAGCCGTCCGCGGTTCTGAAGAGACATCCAGTCCGAGGGAACAATGCCTGCATGTCCCGCTGAGCAGCGCAGCTCTGCAGAGCCCGACCGCAGGCTGAGAGCTCCCATTGTCGCTGCGAGGGGGAAACAACCACCGGCAGTGTCGCCGCCGCTCCTGCGCAGACCGCCGGCTGACGTCAGGGCGGCGAGCGATGATCTACGGTCGCTCGTCGCGCCGTCTCACCGGCTCGGTGCGCTGATGTCATCGAGCGGGGCGAGACCCGCATCCATTGCTCTGCCGAGGGGATGGCGGGCGTCGGGCCGAGCGGCGGCGCGATCCCACGCTGGCCACGACGCAGGAGTGACGCGTCGCGTTGTGGCGGCCGTTAATCAGAAGGTCATAAAACAGACAGTTTGCTTTTTTTGTCTGCGTGTTTGAGTTATCGCCGCTGCATTCTCTCCCCCCCCCGAGCCTATGAATATGTACGAAAGTCTACAAATTCATTTGGTGTCGAGAAAGAAATGTAGTGGCATGACGTCGTCTGACGGACGTGAAGCCACTTGTTAAATATTAAAGAGCGTGAAACACGAACGCTTTCTCTCGGACGTCTGAGCCATGAGAACCAGAAGTCTCTCTTCTCTCACGGTGAAGCGGCGCCGATAAGAGACGAAATTCATAAGCCAAATTACATCTTCTCCTCTCTATCACACACACACACACACACACACACACACACACCTCACCCCACAATGAGACCTAAAACGAAAAATAGGCGGCGGGTCGAGGGGAGGAGGTGCAAAAGAGGGGCTTTGCCATGGCAACCCCAGTGTCAGCCAGCCATTTCTTCTTAATCCCCCCAATTCAATGTCGCGCCCTCTGAGAGACCCCCTCGCTCCAGCTGAATATTTCTTTTGTGTAAAGAGACTCTGTGCATGTGTGTGTGTGTGTGTGTGTGTGTGTGTGTGTGTGTGTGTGCGGGAGGGTGGGATCACGGAAGGGGGAGGGATTGGGGTTAGAAGGGGGGAGATCATAGCTAACCCAGCTTAAATAGGGGGCCAAGCTGCAGGCCACAGAGTCTCAACATTACACCGGGGTACTAACCAGAGATCAAATCACACACACACACACACACACACACATTTAAACACTATATTGATGGAGCGAGATAATCTTTTGAAATGGCGGATAATTACATCATGTGGCACGCAGCCGGGCCGTCCCTCTCCACGAGCCTTTCACCAAACGACTCTGCACTTCATCTTTTTCCTGCTCTGAGACTCTCGTGGTCTGCAGCTCCAGCCGCTGCTCATTGCTGAGGAAAAAAGGCGTTTTTTTTTTTTTTTTGGAAGAGTTGGAGGGAAGAGGCGTCAGCTGCTCGACAAAATGAAAAAAATAAAAAAGGCCTCCCGTTTGTTCCCCGACAATAAGCGTCCCCATCTCTGTGGCTGCTCCACAGCTGCAGCCGGATAGGCTTTCATTTCTAAGTGCGGACTAATAGAGAGCCATGTCTCCTTCCTCCACTGTAAGCCGCTTTAGTGCGCCGGGTATGAGACTCGGGGAGCTTTATCGTCATCTTTCTGCGATGCCTCTCCTCCGAGAAGGAGGACAAAAGAATGTGACACACGGTGGATATTCAGGAACGGAGGAAACGAAGGATTTCACAAAGCTGTTTTAATGATGATGTGCAGTACGTACCTGATGGGAAGCATCTCCACGGAGGCACAAGCAGGACGCACGACGTGAGGAACCTGGAGACAGAAGACAGAAGCAGACAAAGACAAACCAGTTAGAGGCCCAGTAGAAACAATGAAAGCTCCTCTGGGTATCCAGCGATCTGGTGTATGAATTCCCAATTAATTTCAAGTTGAAAGTTTCCTAATGTCCGCGCGTGCAAACCCCCCGAAAAACAGGCTCGGCCTGGAGGCTGAGCGATGGCGGCGGGTGGAGGAGGCGCCGGCGGCGCCTCTCCGGGGTGGTCCGACGCGGCCGTGGGCGAGACTTCAACGCAGCGCGCCCGTCCAGTCCGGTGTGTACTGTACATTCACCCGTAATGACTAACAGACCTGCAGTCTGCAGGCCGGGGCCTCACGCGCCACGCCGTGCCTACACATGCATACGCTCCACTTTAATGGCAGCCTTCAGACTTTATTTGAAGTGAGCTGTGGGGTTTTAACCAAAAAAACACACAAAAAAAACAGGATTTTTCAGAAGGACAAACATGACTTTGAGGACGGACCGAGCCCTCGGCCTTAATATTTGACCCTGCTGAGTTCATTATACAGAAAGAGCCCATTTCAAACCATGGATAATTGCAGTTTGACTCTTTTGTGGTGGTTCCTTTTCAAACATTTATAGAGCTGGGCTTGCCAAACATCTGGCCGGGATATTACATGTGACATGAGCTGCACACGTATATATTTAAAAAAAAGCATATTGTGCAACTTGTGTCGGCGTGTGCAGCTTGTAGCACACGCATGTTCCCCTCCCGTGTTGCACATTGTCACTCCACAAACATGGTGAGACCGTGACAGTGCCCTGTGTCGCTCCAGTCTATCGGAGAGTAAAGGTTACGTACAACACGAGGTGCAGAGTCTGTTCTACAAGTGCGAAGACATAAACCAAAAACAAAAGGCACAGAGTTAGTGCCCTGGGACGGATTGGCAGGGTGGGGTTGTGAGGCGACCCTTGACCTTTTTAACCCCGAGGAATGTTGTCGTGCTGGTGCGTGTATTGTTCCAGCCTCCCAGAGGAGCCCCGGCAGTGTATCGGATGAATGTGGGCGCTGAATGTTCCTGAGGGCTTCTCCTTCACCCCCCCCCACAAAAAAAACCTCCTCTTCGTCGTCCCCTAATCCTTTCTTTTCTGCTCTTTATCCTCAGTCTTCAACAAACAAAAGGTATCAACAGGTCTGAGAGTGGGCTGGTTTTGTCGGTCTAAAGTGCACATGTGTGCAGAGAGGCCGCTAACACGGATGCAGGCGCTGACCTAAAGGACCAACAAAAAAACACTGTGTTTTTTTTGCCCCCATCGCTCATCAAATAAACTTTTTATTGGGCCGCCGTCCAGATCTCGGAGACTCGGAGTCTCTTCAGGCGGCCTGAGAGTCTGGCTCGGGAGGAAGTCAGCAGTAGTAGATGGAGACGGACAGACGAGAGGGCCAGACAGACAATTACTGGCCAGGTATGTCCTTTATATCCACCTAGGGCTGGTCAGAGGAAATGGAGGAATTTATGATGTCATAAAAAGAAAAGAGCCAGAAGAGAAGTGCCTGAGAACAGGTTGTCTGTGGAGCCGGAGCCATAAAAGACTCCTGCGGCTTCTGCTCCTCCCTGAAGCCTCCAGATGACGACACGAGACGCAGCGCCGGCCGGCTCCAGATGTTTGTGGACAATAACACAACTAATATGTGATCAAATATTGATATCGACGATGTGACAAAATGAGTCATTGGTTCATAAATCCTTGGTAAAACTAGAGATACATACTTTTACTCAAGTACCATGCGTGAATACATTTAGCACTTTCATTTGAATATTTTTATCTGGACTTTATACATGTTAATCTCCACTAGTAAATACATAAAGTTATGAATGCTCAATCGTTGTATTGCCACCAATGCATAAGTAAACTATTATAATCTATTATTTTAATTGTTAACTACTTCTGGCTCTGCTTTTGAAATGAGACACAAACGCTGTTTCCATCTATTTGTAAGCGTTTAAACCACAAACAAAACAAACCTTAATTCGGGAAACATCTTCAACGAGAGCAGCACCATCTGTCGCCTCCAACTGAGCAGGTGGAAGTAAGAGAACAACGTTTCATGCCGACATAAAGGATACCCGGTCCTCACACACACACACACACACACACACACACACACACACACACACACATCTATACGTTCACACACAGCACTTCTCTTCCTACGACAAAAAGACAGAGACACACTCTCGGCGCTTGTTAAAAGAAGGAAGAGAGAAGGTGGTTGTTTGCTCTCCAACCTCGGTGAGGAGGTTTCCCCGTTGTAAAAAAGGAGTGGCTGCACAACCCCGTTTCCTTTCATCCCTCTCCTTGAGGCACGCAGGCCTTTGTCTCACCAAGGACGGAACAACCAGCCTGCCGGCCACGCTACACCGGACAAATACCTGGGAACGACCGCCGGCCCGCTGGGAACACAACAAGAGCCGGAGAGACAGAAAAAAGGGGATACGGCAAAAAAAAAGGAGGAAAAAAAAGGAAAAAGGGCATGTTAAATAAAACCTGTTATTAAAATCTCCAAAGGAAGGAGAAGGACGTTGAACTATGAACACCTGGTACTGAACTACACTTTTAAAATGATTTTAGACTTGTTGAAACTGAAGAAATGTACAGTTTTCGTAGCTTATGGCCACCTGTTTTTACTTTTCCTGCTTTAAAAAGGTAGCAACTGTGTGCATGCAATTAGACCGAGGTTAAAGGAAAGCAGTTTTTTCTTCTTCCTCCTCTTTCCAATCTGCACTTTCATGCCGTCTCAGCAGAATGAAAGCAGTTCCTGTATACGAGGAGCTGTATAGGGGTAAAGAGAGTTTAAGTCCTCCCCGAACCCGACCGCAGCCGGCAGAATGTAAAGCTTTAAGTTCCCGTCCACGCCGGCCGCCGCAGCCGGCAGACCTCACTGTCACACCTCATAAAGCAGAGCTCAAGCAGCGGCTTGTGTTTAAAGCCGGGGGGGAAAGATAAGGCGAAATAAGGACAAATAAGGAGGAAAATAAAGAATGCGCCCATTCAAGAAAAGAGAGAAAAGCCCGTGACAAAAGCTCTTTCGCTGAAACTCTGATGGCATGTCTCCAGTGCGCCGGAAATATACTTTGTGGACAAATTGCAGCAAGAAACATTAAAAAAAAAAAAAGTTTAAAAAAAAGCCATTGAGGGATTTTTAAGACCATAATCCTCTCTTCTTATTTCTAGTTTTTGCTTCGCTGTCGAGTGGGAAGCGAGGACCCGCAAGTTTATTTTCAAATAGTTCACAAAGAATGCCTGTCATTTCCTGGCGTTCCCCACTTCCATATGAAAGCCCCCGCTCCTTCAGGAACAATGGGAAAGATTCCCAAATTTCCATGGGGAGTTTCTTGCGCGGCGATACAATGGAGCGCATGTTGTGACAGACTTGAGACGGGCTGTTTCTCTCCAGCTGTGACAAGATCGGGACTAATGCAATGTTTTTGTCTTCCGGCTCCCACACTTCATGATTAAAGCGGCCACACAGCAGCTGGAACGTCGGAAGAAATGAGCCGAGAGGGAGCTCTAATGGAGGACCTGAATCTGTCCCCGACCACCCACTGGAATATCTGCAGCATGTCAGAAGACTGAGCTTCCAGATAAAGACTGTTTGGACAAGTGTCGGGCTTTATGAAGCGTGGCTGGAGGTTCAAATCTAAGTTTCCCTCACGTCTTAATATGCGTTTTCTCATCTATAACTTGAACTCAAACACTAACACACACACACGTTCACGCCGTAAGAGTTCCTTATTGACGAGAGATCACGTTTGGTGCTCGAGTGGAAAGAGTTCAAACGTCGTGTGCTCCTGAACGTGCCGATAGGCTCTTGAAAAGCCGCCTGGCTTGACCCGAGCAGAGCCGGGCCTTTGGCGAGACGAGAGGTCAGAGGTCGCTCACTCAACTGAGAGCGGCAGAATGTGGAGACGCCCGAGGCCGAGTACCCAACAGTGCAACCGCACACCCAGGAGAAGCACACACACACACACACACACACATGTGGACACACAGGGTCCGGCGGCCATGAACTCATTAACCCCTCGACTTCTTTTACCTTTAATGCACGAACACAAAGCAAGAAGCTGCTCTCAGACAGAGCTGGAAAAAGTGTTTTTTTTAAAGAAAGAAAGAAAAACAACACAGGCAGGAACTCTTCTGTACATTTAGTTCATCATCCTCTGGACAGCTGCGCTGTTTATGTCTTCCAGATGGCTCGGAAATTCATTTTAAAGTTTGCAGATTGTATTTTATTGATTTAAAAAAGGGGGGCGGGGCATTTTCCCTCCATATTTGTGTGTTTAATGTTTGATGGCAGCGCGGGGGTGTCATGTGACGGTTGGAGAAGCGAGATGTTAACGCCGTGACATCTTCCCTGACTAACAAAAGCAGTCGCAGCGTTGTGTTTTTAGCATTTAAATTGCTCGACCAGCGGCCCAGAAGGGGACGGGGCGTGACTCTGGAGGAACCGCGGTGGAGAGCCTCTCCGCCGGGACGGCAGGGTGCAGCCGATGGAGCTCATCACCCACTCCGTTCACTCCACGCACACTGACAACTCTCTGAGAGCGACTCCAAAGTGAATTAAAGCCCTACGAGAGAGATGCACTCGGATACACTCGCTGCTCTCTGCTGCGAGGGAGCAGCAGGATGCTGCTTTGCTCTCTTCACGAGGGACAAAGTGAATTATGTGCAACTCGGCCCTGAGAGGGACGGAAGTGAGGCCATCTCGCCACGTCAGTGCCGATAGTTCTGCTCATCCATTGTGCGTTTCTCCATTGGCATGACAGATTTTTTTGTACGTACAATTATGTACAAAATGTTGAAGTCCAGGCCGTTAATCACAGCATGAGGTAAATGATGTTTTTCAATAAAAAAGGACATGCATTTTTCATTAAAGCACACTGTGTACAACGCACAGTCAGTCATGTAGGGCGACACTAAGCGTCTAGACCTACTACATCCAAATGCCAAAAGAATTTATGGAGACAGCCTCATTAACCTCAAGGCATATTAGTGCTTGGCACGGCAGCTTCTAGAGTCTCCTTAAATAAGATCGTCTCAGCTGCTTTAAATTACCTGCAGTCAGAGCTCAGCCGCACATTAGCACAAAAACTAAGTGTGTAGCCGTGATGAGGTGTGTGTGTCTGGTCAGTGCATCCTCTCAGAGAGTGCCCATCCTGAAAATGGCAGTCTGGCTTCTTTTTTTTTGCCATGTGCTGGAGGCCCAAATTCCGGAGGAAGTCAGATGCGCACGGAATGTTTCCGAGAATTCAGGATGCGCAAAAAGCCACGCGCGCAGACGAGACTTGCACTATTCCCACGTCTCTCTGCATTTGAAACACTACACAGTCGTCCATGCATGCGTTATTATGTTGCGATGCGCCCTTTATACGACACATGGCACATATTCAGTGCGTATTCATTGTCTGGCTCCGTTACGCACCGATCACATCGCGAGTCACGGCGGGGCAAGAGACGGGTGGCGGCTGTGAATGATCGGTGTCTGCTTTCCGCTCTTCAGGTGTCTCACCCGGAGTGTTTCGGGGCGGGCAGAGCTGCTGTAATGTCGATACTATGACAGATGGTCCACACAAAGCCGGTGCGCATTGTTCAGCTGAAAAATAATAGCCACAATTTATCAGCGTTCGCTGAATAGGAACCGCAGACCGAACCGTGAGAGGGATTCATCCAAGTTATATTGTTTGGGAGGCTCCCACCGGGGTTCCTCCCGGCTGCACTGGCTGTTTAAAAATACTGTTCAAACTTTCCCAGCAGCGGAAACAGCGTTTGGGATCTGTACACTGTGTTCCATCGATGCGTCTCGAGGAGCGTTACAGAAGTTGAAGCGAGCAGGAAAAAAACCGAGCTAAACGAGACGAATCGGAAATCACGGTTTTTTTTTTGTTCTTCCTCGAGGCACACGGATGCATTATGAAAAATAACCGATGAGAGACACGCTTTTCTCTCCGCTGGCATGTTCCACTTGCGCTCATTGTGGAGACGTGAAGCCTCGTTAGCAGCACGGAGCCCATCACATGCTCACGCGTTCACATCCATTCAGCACAGAACACACCACTCCTTCAGACGTTCATATATTTTAAGACGTTTCTCATAACTACAGCATGATTGTGTCCGCTCCGGATTTAACAAAAACAACGCCTGCTCTATTTTTAGGTTATAGTTTATGCATTTTACATGACGGCATACTTACAGCATGTCCCTTCACCGGAAAACAACAGGACGCGCGCTCCCGTCGAGCTGCACCGAGGCGATGTTTTTTCTTCAAGTCTGCCACAGTTTTGCTATTTTCACTCTCTCATCCCTCCCGTCCGAGTCCAACTCTCCACCGACTGAACGCCTGCGCCTCTGATCCACAGATTACGTCTGTTGGAGAGGCAGGAGGGAGGGCATCCGGTTTACTGGGATCACACGGAGGCCCGGGATTGGCTCACAGGAGATAGCTTGATAAAAATGCGCGTCTGCCATTGGACAGCGGGACACGCTTGGGGAGGAGGAGGAGGGATGGAGGGGTGTCGTGTATTATTCACGAGAAGCCGGGTGGGGAGTGGAAGAGGAGGATACTCGGGGCAAAGCGGCATATGCAGACAATGCCCTGTCTCCGAAATTCAGATTTCATTGGTGGATTCATCCAGCGCAGTTTATGGCTTCTCATAATCTCCTCGTGGACTAACAAGCAAACTGGAGCACTTCTGTTAACCCGAGTTAGCTGCTCGTGTTTTTAATGACCTCAGATGTCTCTGGGATCACTGTCACACACCCATCATGGCAAAAAGATATAGATACTATATAATAAGATGCACACCGTTATAGAAGCGTGTTTCTCTTTTTGGTTTGTCTTTGTGTGTTTGTGTTATTCTAAGAGCAAACTGACACGCGCAGGACGAACCAGACAGAAGGGAACAACTATAAATAAATCAAACAACCATTATGTTTCAGCATCAAACCTCAAGAAAGGCTGTGTGTGTGTGTGTGTGTGTGTGTGTGTGTGTGTGTGTGTGTGTGTGTGTGTGTGTGTGTGTGTATGTAGGCTACCAGACAGCTGGAACTGCAGATTTTTCCACACAGGAGCAGAGAGGAAATGGTGCATGGATAATTCTCTCCTCAGATCTTCTCTGGTCCTCAGAACTGAATCAATACTGAAAAGCTTTCTGGTGTTCAGCTCCTCAGCTGGAGGCAGAGGGGCGGGGCCTGCGGAGGGGCGGGGCCTGCAGAGGGGCGGGGCCTCTTCAGGGGTCATTATTTACATTTTGAAGAAAAATGCCACCACTCCTTCTGTAGAGGGATGTTTAGAGTACAATGGTCACCTGACCTACAGGACACACACACACACACACACACACACACACACACACACACACACACACACACACACACACACACACATAAACATTAACCTGCATCCTAAAACGCAGCGGGGGCTCTTATCTGACCGGTCGCCATGGTGATGTAACACACTGCTCCGTCTGTCCGCAGCATCATGAGGCCGGACCGACGGAGAGGAAGGAAGGAAGGAAGGAAGTAGGAAGGAAGGAAGGAGTATCACACTCTCATTGTGACTCTACACCTTTACGACAGTTAGGAGGCCGGACTGACGGAGAGGAAGGAAGGACGAAGGAAGGAAGGAATGAAGGAGGAAGGAAGGAGGAAATAATAAAGGAAGGAGGAAGGAGAAAGGAGGGAGCATCACACCGTCTCATTGTGACTCTTTACGACAGTCAGGAGGTCGTCTGCTGCAAACGTCTCTTCCTCTGGAGACGCTCTCGTCTGCGTTAAAGCAGCAAAGCCGCAAAGCCGCAAAGCAGCAAAGCAGCAAAGCAACAAAGCAGCAAAGCAGCAAAGCAGCAAAGCAGCGCATCATGTGATTATTGTGCTGCTCTGATGCTAATTAGCATAACTGGAGGGAACGATGCTCTCAGGACTGAAGCACAGAGATTTATTCATGATTCAGTTTAACTTAAACATCCCATCACAACAGCAGCGTGATCCACTTTAAGTTCCTAGTTCCTCTTCAACGTTTAGCTTCACACTTGTAGGAGTTGAAGTGTGTGAGAAGATCTTTAATTCCATATTCTACTCATGCTAACAGCTGAAGGGTCACATGGTTTTCCTTTAAAGGTGTTGGTACCACTTACTTCATGTAGCAGTATTTATAAAGGTATTTATGAATGGATTACTAATAATTGTATCTGCACTATTAATAACACTAAAACACTAAAGGAAGTTGTTTAAAATGAAGCTCATAACTAATCAAAGAAAGCTTTTGTACAAAAAAAGCCAAAACAACTGTTGAAAGATTAAATAACAGAGACCTTTTCTTAAGAATGTTATTTATTGTTAACAAACTTTAAATCATGTTGTTGTGTTACTATGAATCATCTCTTGTGCTATAAACACAAATGTCTCAGCACGTTACAGATACACATTTTAAAAAGAGGTTGACCCCAAAGGTCCACACACACGCACACACACACACACACACACACACACACACACACACACACACACACACACACACACACACACACACACACACTGCAGGCCTGAAGTTATCTGGGCGGATGTTGGGCCGGACATTAAATGCACAACCCGCTCCTCTCTACACATTCCATGTCAGTCGGATGGAGTCGTGTGTGAGCTCATTGTCTGCAGGACGCACAACGAGCGAGCGATGACGCACAACGCGTCCTGATGACGCTCCAACGCGTCCAGAAGAACCTCCCAGAGCGAGGAAGCTCAGCGACACAAAGACGCCATTAAAGATGTTTCCACTACGAGGCTCTGCAACCGTTTGTGAGGGTCGACATTTAGTCGTCAGACAAATCCAGGAAATGAACAACGGTGATGTTTAACGACTGAACTGTGGAAGCATTTTGTCTCTAGAACTCTTTTCCCTGTTTGAGCCGTCGCAGGAACAATAAATTAATTTAGTTTATTTCTGTCAGAACAGCCTCACAAACATGACGTCATGGATCCTGCAAACTTTGACCGGATGCAGCGCGACATCTTTGTTTTCTCCTAATAAATCTGTTTCTGGAATATAAAACAGGATTGTTACTTTACAACTTTACATAATGTAAACCTAGAACTGCTGCTCACTTCATCCTCATCTTCGTCCTCGTCTTCGTCCTCGTCTTCGTCCTCGTCCTTGTTTTCCTCTTCGTCCTCGTCCTCGTCCACGTCCACGTCCTCGTCCACGTACTCGTCTTCATCGTCTTCATCCTCGTCCTCCTCTTCGTCTTCGTCCTCGTCCTCGTCTTCCTCTTCGTCCTCGTCCACGTCCTCGTCTTCGTCCTCGTCTTCGTCCTCGTGTTCGTCCTCGTCTTCGTCCTCGTCCTCGTCTTTGTCTTCGTCCTCGTCCTCGTACTCCTCTTCGTCCTCGTCTTCATCCTCGTCCTCATCTTCATCATCACTTGTTGCAAAATCTTCTCCAAATAAATGTAATAAATCAAACATGACTGTCTGCACATAAAAAGTACATTTTTCTTGCATGAAACCATGTGCAGCCGTGTCTGTGCATGATGTTCACGTGTGCTCCTATGTCATGTGTGTGTGTGTGTGTGTGTGTGTGTGTGTGTGTGTGTGTGTGTGTGTGTGTGTGTGTGTCTGGACTGAACACTAATGAAAAGTGTCCGATATGCCGCTGAACACCATGACAACGTGTTAAGCCGGGGCTTAAAACCATCGCTGCTTCATTCTGCGCCTCGCGAGCGGGACATCTCCACCGCTTCAGTAACGAGCTGCCTCGCACGCCGTCATCCTCCACAGATGGAGCGCACGCCGTCAGGACATCAACCTCTCTGAGACTCATACAGTCAGACATTGTCGTCCTTCCTGTCGGCACGCAGACGAGAACATCGATACAACGCCAAAGACTGTGAAGTAGACGTGAAGCTAAAACCAGTTAGCTTAGCACAAAGATGGGTGCTGAGCTTTTTTAAGCTGTTTTCCCTGTTCCCAGCCGTTATGCTACGCTAAGCTAACCAGCCACTGGCTTAGCTCCACATTATCAATCTTTACAGACGTGTTTAAAAAGAAAAAGTCAAACCACAACTTCAAAGTTTCAGCAGTTAAACCGTACATACGTGTTACCCACGAGCTCAGTGAACATGCCACCATATGGCCGTCGCTCTACGGCTGATTTGGGAATCCAAACATCGACTGCTTTCCAAACGAGAACAAGGGGAAAAAAAGAAATAGCAATCAACACCAATCCCCTTTTTTCTTTGGCCTCTGAACGTGAGTAGCTATAAAAAACTGGATCCTCATTAGACACACACCGCTTTTGTTTACTTGATGGGTCAGAAAATGTTCATATAGCTGCGATCTGGTAACTGTTCCCATACAGCTAATTGCGAAACCACGGCGCGAGCGCCTTATCTCACATCATCGGCAGCGCGGCGCAGTCCCAGGCAACCCCCGGACTACCTTCCACTAACCCCCGCGCACAACCCCGCCATCACCGAGGCCTCCTGTCGGGTCTCATTCTCGCTCGACGCCAGGAGCAAATTCTCCGTCTCAATTAATCACTGAGTTTCTAATGGAACGCTTCCCTCCAGGATGAGGCCCGTCGCACGGGGGGCTGCAGTCAGCGCCGTCGCTGAAGCCGCTCTGATTGCCTGAATGCATTCCCAGCTTTGGAGTCACTGCAGATGTCTGCTAATTGTGGTGATTATGGGGAGCGGAGGGGGGTAGGAATATGTAATGAATTTCCCATTGCTTTCATGCCTCACATCCTTCGGTTGTGTGCATCTGCTGCACAAGCGGAGCATCCGCAGGGTTCGGAGATGGACAAAAGTGACGTGCGGGATCGGGCACGGGCTTTTGGACGGGCCGCTATTCTAACGGCGACGGCTGCCAAATTAGGTCCATTTATTCTTTTTAGTTCTGTTCATTTCTGATACAACGCTGGTTTCAATCCCTCTCCTCTTCGGATGCATGCTCTTCCCAATTATGTCACTTCTTTTCTCCTCTGCTTTGCAAATCAATGAACAACCAAAAAAAAACCATATCAACCTTTCGCGCTGGCCGAAACGACAAAAAGACACAAAAACGAGACAGCAAACACAGATGATGAGTAAAAAAAGGCAAATTTACCTCATTTGAAATAAAATACTGCACTCGTTGGCTTCATAAGAGCACCATTTTATTCCACCGATGTTTTCCCAGATCTTTCTGTGTGGAGGAAGGCAGCAGTTGTTAAGAGGAAGCCAGTTTTTCTGAAGCCAATATTTGGTAACGGCCTTTTAACCGTCTGTTTCAAACCGTTTCCAGTCGCAAAGCTACGCTAACCAGCTGCAATCTGTAGCCTTATGTTTAACATGTACACCGGTACTTCCAAACCACGTCAAATTATTCATCGAAGGAAATAGATTCCAAATACACATTATGCAAATGTTTAAACATAATACCTTGAAGAATAAAGGAGAGATGTTGAGCAACTTGCAGCGCCGCTAAGCAGTTACTGCAACTGGATCCTCGACAAAAGCGCCGTAGCTTCAGACTCCAAAGGCAGAAATAAACAAAACGTTGAATCCGTTACAGTCAGAAACACTGTGTTATTTTTCTATTTCTACAGGAGCAATCAAACCGGTGGTTGTGGGTATTTAAAAGCCAAATGTAAATTGCCAACGCAGCTTAACAACCGATTAAACTCAGAGGATTATACACGCAACCTGAATTTCTGCACATTCTTCTCTTTATGGTTATCATGCCACTCTTGGACATGCTAGTCTGGACGTTGAACTGGAACAAATCATATTCATACATTTAGCATATTAATGAAGCTAAATATCAGACATCCTCTGTTGCGAACATGCCAGATTCATTGTGGATGTGCTTTTGCGAGGCAAGAGTTAGCTAATTCCTCCGGGGCGAGTGCCCTTCCTGTCACACTGATCAAAGACTTTCTCTTGATATGAGCATAAACTGCTCCATGCCCCATAACCGTCAATGTCTGTGCATGCGTGTGAGCTTTGCGTGTGTGTTTGTACGAGTGCGTGTGTGAGGTGGGGGGTGTTGTGTGTGTGTGTGTGTGTGTGTGCATATCCATCCCCCATCACCAGAGGCTGTATTATGCATTGTTGTTGGCATGGCCTACATGCTCACCCAAGCATGGTCCAGTGTGGTACAGTACACACGTCTTCCCATCCCCACCGCATTCCCCCGTCGTGTCCGCGGGCCCGCTTCATTTACCTTTGCTCCTGAATTAATGCTAGTTAACTGTCACATTAACTCAGATCTGTTGGCCCGCTTTGTCAACAACATAAACTAGCCTCCGAGTACGATAGCAGACATTATTGTGGCTTTTCTACACGCAGCACACGCGTGGACGGAGATGCACGTATAGGCTACCTAAAGCTGCAGCCATCCAGGACATAATGGGAGCAAAATGCGCCGTTGCGTAACATTTTAAAGCTATATGTTGCGTTGTATATTGTCAACAAAATTGCAGAGAGATGCTAAACTCCTCTGCAGAGTGCAGTCGTGGCTGCGGTGCAGGTGCGGACGCTCCATCGCATGAGTGCACGGCCTTGTATCGGTGTGTGTCTTCACATGTACATGTGTGTGTGCAGCGTATATTTGCCTGCCAGAAGCGAGTGTGTTAAATTCTCTAAGCATGTGTGACGAATCCAGTGGCTGGGAAAAGAGCAGCGCGTCTCGTGGCCTCTCTCTCGGCCGCTCACAAGCTGAATTGTAAAGAGGCTATCGATCTGTCAAGGTCTCAATTCAAATGTTGCTCCGCGCCCATCTCCCTCATCATATCTGTGTGGCTTTGTATCTTCCACTGTGTCTGTCTTTGCATCTGCTTCTTTATTTCTTGCTAATTATTTTGAATGGATATTGTGCAGCAGAATGTGGGAGAGAGATGCTGCAAGCCTGGGAGATAGATAAAAAAAAAAGGAGAGAGCATCCCCCACTCATACGTCTTTCATCCTAATCCGTAGTCTCTGTCCAAGAAAGGGCCTCCTTTTCACTCGTGTGCCCTAAAGCCTCTTATATGTGACCCCTCTGTGTCTCCCTGCAGGCTCTCTCCCACGGCCAGAAACCGCACACACAAACACACACACACACACAGCCACATGTGTGCGTTTTTAGCTCATGGTAACAAAAACCACGTAAAGTTGCGTGTGTTTGTCGAAGCAAGTTAAAAAACAAGCCGAGGTCAGGACGCATTCGCTCCGAACGGCATCGCCGAAGCCGTCCGACGTCGTGCGCCGCCGAGCCGACGGAGCCTCTCGCTGTGTGTTTTGCTTGGAGGTGAAGGCGCATTTACCGCCAGGCTGACTAACACAGCTGCTGGGAGAGCGTGCTTCTTGTTAAAAGAACTGACCTCAATAAAGATGGACGTTTGGCAGTCGTTATGTAACCAGCTGAGGATGATCCTGAGGCTGTGTGAATGTGTGCTGTTTTTTTTTGTTCTTTTTTTTTGCAAATGCTTTCATGTGAGAGATGAAAGTTACTCGTGTGGGGAACGGTCTGCATCTTATGTTCCATAGAAATGTTTATTCGCACCCTTTCTTTAATTTAAAGAAATGCAAACACACGCCCCAATGAAATATGGAACAGGTTTGAATCAGTGTAACGCTTAATTGTGTCCCCTCTTTAGGTTGTGTGTCAGCTCTTAAGGTCATGTGGGAATGCACAATGTAATGCTGTTAAACCCACTGCAGATTTCAGATATGAAGAATAAATGTTAGTTAGATCAGATGATGTCGTAATTCATGCGTAAGTTAAGTTGTGTGTCTGATTGTCGTACGACTTCTGGCTCCATTTCGGGTCTGGTTTCAGGTTGATAAAATCCCCAGATGCTCCGTGGTTAACAAATCCCTTATTAATAATAAATCTTTCCCCCACAATACATTTGTGTCTCTTTTCGACACTATATGTTAACTCAACAACACTGAATGTGACTTTAACCTAAACGTGTGGCCACGCCTCACCGAAGTCAACAAGAAAAACTGCTAAATGCAATATTTTCTTGACAATATTTCCTGCACAATAAAGGGAGGGCGACATATTCTGTGCTAAAATATAAATCTACAGTCCTTCAATTAGGAGCTTGTTGTGTCTCAGCGTCTGATCCTGAGACCTGCAGCGGGGCGACGACCATCTCACGTTAATATTAAGAGCATCACGCACGCACACAAATCTGCAACATATTTTGTCAATATTTGCTGAATGGTAAAGTTATTTTCTTATATTTGCTTGCGTGTCTTGTATGTAGCTCAGCCCCCCAGCGAGGACGAGAGGAAGCATGAGTCAGGGGGTGAGTGAATGTCACAGAGCCGTGACAAAATATGTGCTGAAAGCTGCAAAGCCTTTCAGCTCGCTGGAATATCTCTGGTTCAGATATGATGCTCAGCGGAATAAAAACAAAGAGGGTTTCATTTGCACCGACGAAACAGTCCCGAACCCCAATAAATAGATCGTGAAGGGAGAGACGAGTCAAACACATACGACACAACCTGCAGACGCACAACACACACACACACATATTGTTGATCAAAACACGCAATGCAACACTTTATTAGGGAAAGACGAAGATAGATAGATAGATAGATGGATGGATGGATGGATGGATGGATGGATGGATGGATGGATGGATGGATGGATGGATGGATGGATGGATGGATGGATGGATGGATGGATGGATGGATGGATGGATGGATGGATAGATAGATAGATGGATGGATGGATGGATGGATGGATGGATGGATGGATGGATGGATGGATGGATGGATGGATGGATGGATGGATGGATGGATGGATAGATAGATAGATAGATAGATAGATAGATAGATAGATAGATAGATAGATAGATAGATAGATGGATAGATAACTTCATTAATCCCCAATGGGGAAACTCATTTGTCACCATGAACAACAACAGACTCACACAGACAACAACAGACACAAAACACATCACAACAACAAACAGCAGAACATGAAGACAAGAAGAAACAAAACCACTATAGAAAGATGCTGAATTTAAATCTAAAAACCACAAGTAAAGGTGTTAAAACATCAAACTGCTGCCGGGATAAAAGCCCTTCAGCCCTCGTTATGGTTAAAAAGAAAAATGCCGTTACTGTTGTTCTTTCAGCCAAACCCTTTGAGGCGCCTGTCTGATAGTTAGAAGACTATTCGCTATGATGGAGGTTTAAAGCAAGAGAGTCACGTCTCGGTATGATGTGGATGCTGTGTCCTATACACTGCATAAATACTAATGCCACAATGCACACAAACCACGCTTCCTATGGAGTTACTGTAATCCCTCAGAAGTGGTCGTTCAGGCTCAGCAGCAGAACAGAGCCGCTGTGTGTCTGCACTGAGGGACTCGGTGCCGTGGCGTGACCCCACCCCTGGTAAATACAGGCTGGAGGTTTCCTCCGAGGATAAAAATACACAGCGAGGGGGGAGAAAAGCCAGAATCCTTCTCTCCTCTGCGGCCATCGTGCACGAGGAGCCAGAGCAACGTCCGCACTCGTCATCGAGCGCCGCGATGCTGAAAGCAATCTGATGTCACAGAGGTGAGCGAGAGGCACAAAGTGCATGTTATAGAAGAGACAGGCAGTTCCAGTGAAGGTTTACATTATGAAAAGTGAACATTTATTTGGTAATTTTAAGAAACTATCAGTGCAATCCAATTCCCACACTACAATACTGATTTATATGCCAGAAATAGATTTATTAGGAGAAAACAGAGATGTGAAATATACCAGAAATACCAGAATGTCGCTCTGCATCCGGCCACGTGTCGCAGGAGACATGACGTCATGTTTGTGAGGCTGTTCTGACCCACAATCCTCTGCAGAGCAGATATATGAGCAAGGGGGTTAAAGTTCAGGGTGCCACATTGTGATAAAGAAGTTTCAACTGAATATAATCTGCATGCAACAGGACACACACTCTGTCAGAGCATCTGAAGTATGTGCTCACTTTAAGTAAAAGCTAAAAGTTAAGCTAAAAAAGCTATAAAAAAAAGAAAAGAAAAGTTATTTCGAAGGCAGAGTCTGGTTTTCCTTCTTCCTGCTTTGGTCTTTTGTCCTTCATGAGCTGCCGTACCTGTGACATCATCAGTATGTTGTGTGTCAAAGTTTCAAGCTAGGTTTACAACTAACGGAGGAACAGTCACCCACGTACTTGATCCCAAAGGTTTGATAAGACTCAGCTGGGTTGATCTGTGGTCGACCTCGAGTATGCAGCTTCCTGTTCAGAGAGAAGAGTTGTGTTTGCTGCTCCAACTCAACTGGAAAAGATCTTTGAGTGACTTCCTTGTTTGAGCTGGAGACACACACACACACAACTCAATTCATCGTCATGGCTCCTTGGACTTCATGCAGGTGAGTTATGTCACCGGGTTTATGATTGTTTTCCTGTCAGTTTAATCTTGGTGGATCAGGTTTGATGTATTAAATGTAAGGTCGGCTACTTAAACAAACCACCTCTGTGTTTGTTTTAGCATGCAGTCAGAAGAAAGAGTCCAGCATGTTGTGACCAAACATGGACTGCATGACTTCTGATGCTGATTTGATCTCTTCTCAGAAAGAGGAATGCCCAAAACGTCGTGCGCCTCTCGCTTCAACGATTCAACTCCTTTGGAGAAATGAGGAGGAAAATGGCGGAGAATCAGGTCTGATCCCATCAGGCTGAAGGCCGAGCAGCTCCATACGCCGAAAAATGAGTCACGTGGGTGAAGAACACCAGGGGACGGGACTGAAAGACGTCTTCGGCATTCTGCTGAAAACCCCTCCGGAGCGGCTGCTGAGCTTGACTTTCCAGTTGGGCGAGTCTCCTGAAGAACACATCGTACACGCCTTGAGTCTGATTATTCTCCAGAAAGAGGAGCGTGCCCTGGACAAACTGCAGAGGCTGAAGGACAACCAGCTCGCTGCCCAGCTGGCTGAAAAGTGGCAGTCGAGCGGCGGCAACTTGGAGGACTTTGCCGTTCGCTGCGGCCATTTTCAAGAGCTCGCGCCGGAGTCTTTGGCGCTGTTGGCTCGGGTCTTCAAGGTTTTGTCGGAACAGAAACTGTGCGATGAGTTTCTGAGGGATCTGGCGTACAAGAGAGCCGTTTCCAGTGACGGCGAGAAACTGGAGTACGATCGCCTCGCAGAGGAAGCTAGAGACGTCTGCGGGCCTCAGTTCGCGGAGTGGACGCGCTCCTCGAGTGGCGTCCAGCCGGCGCCTCAGCACGATCCTCTCAGCGGCCTGGATGAGGGAATCCAAACTTTAAAAGTCACCCTGTCTCAGCATCCGTCAGAGAGCGCTTACAGTCTGCCCAGCCCGCTGCAGGTGACCCCTTCTATGCCGTCGTACCCGACTCATCTAGAGATAAGCGTACCACCGACGGCCTTACTTAAAGATGACAAAGTAACTCTGGAAACATCTGCTGAATCCAACCTGAAGAGCAAACCTGAACTCCTTGTTAGTGAACGTGAAGAACAAGGCGCTGTTGGTCCTCGATCCAGTCAACCTCCTCCGTCTGATGCAAAGCAACACTCAAAGACGGATGAAGCCTGCGCTGCAGAGGGCAGTCAGTCGGATGGTCTTCTCACCCCAAACCAACCAACCGAACCGACCTCTGCTCTACATTCAACACTCGCCGCTCTGCCCACGGGGCCTCCTGCAAAGGAAATGCAAGACGGCAAAGACGCAGAAGAGGAGGAGGCCAAATTTTACGCGTTTGTTATTTTGCACGCACTGGAGGATGAAGACATGGCCGACGGCATGAGGGAAAAGATCGAGGCGGTCATCCGGAGCGACGGCGCTACTTTCTCGGTGGACTTCGCCATCCCCGGGAAGAGCATCCTGAGCTGCGTGGAGGACGCCATCAACAACTCGGCCTTCACGCTGCTGCTGCTCACCCGCAACTTCAACACCCGTCTGCTGGAGATGGAGACGGACTCGGCTCTCATCAACTCCATCAACAACACACACAAGTACAACACCGTCATCCCTCTGCTGCCGCACGAGAACTGCATGCCCAGAGAGAGACTCCCGCTGGTTTTGAAGACGATCAATTCGCTGGAGGAGAACAAGCGCTTCGAGAGGAGATTAAAGAAGGTTTTCACCCCGCTGGCGATCCAGAAGCAGAGGAGCATCTGGAACGAGGAGCAGACGAAGAAGAGGGAGACGGAGCGACAGGAAAGACGGAAGAGTTTAACCCAAAAGCAGCGGATCAAAGAGTGTCATACGGCACAGCTGGAGGAAGAGACCAGGAGGGTTTTTTTGGCAAGAAATCAAGACAATGGTGAGGGCAGGGTTCAATGGCCACAACAACAACAACCAAATATTCACATAGAAAATGCTCAGTGCATTATAATTGGTAATGACTCTCAAATGAATGTGGAGTTAGGTGGAGGTGCAGACAGAGATGAGTCAGAGGAGGAGCAGTAACCTGTTAAGATGAGGAGCAAAGTATTTGTAGAACATGCGAGGAATAGTCCTGTTTATTGTCTGAACACTAAAATACCAAAAGGGTAATAATCACTTGTTTCGTTGTATTTGAAGCTGTCGGTGAAAGGAATTTCAATTAAATGCTGTTTTAATGACGTCAGAGGAGGCTGTGAAGAGTCTGTTGAGCAGAACAATGCTTAGTAGAGGGGCGCCCTCTACTGACCAACATGAGATACTTATATAGAAATATATATATATACGTGTATACTTTCTGATCTCTTCTGAGTAGGAACCCTCTGCAGACACTAGGGCGCAGTGCTGCTCCACCCTCGTCATCGCTCCTCTTCGGCCTTCACAGGACGACAGAGCAACACTATTCTGGCCTCTGAGAGCTGATGGAGATTCAATAAATTCTTGATTTTTGCATATCGTTATTTCAAGTGTTTGTGTGTCTGTGTGATTTCAATCTTTGCGTTGAGATGTTTTTTTAGTGATGAGTCAAATTAATTTATAGATTTTTACTGATCAGCTCAAGTTCAGCTGTAACACAATTTACTTTAAGTTTTGAGTCGTTCAGACTGAAAATTATCAACGCTTCATTTTACAGATGTGTTTATCTTTTTATCTTTTGTGTCTCCTGGTATATTGATGGTTTTTAGAAATATTTGTGCTTTGCTGGTTTCTTCCTTCTCATTTGAATTCTAATCCTTCCTGTCGACCCACATGGAGATCGCTGCTATAAGCGACACCTTAAGTTGCTCCATGGACGCTGCCAGACGTGTGCATGCTTTAAGTATTTCCATCCTTAACTTGAGGACGTTCAATGTCACAAAGGAAAATACTTTCTGCAGAATCTCAGAAGAATCTACACTTTCTACACGAATACTAAAATAAAATGCACTTAGGTCGAACAAAAGTTACCAGTTTTCAGGGATTAGGTGTGTTTGAATCATTTAGGTGTGTGTGTGTGTGTGTGTGTGTGTGTGTGTGTGTGTGTGTGTGTGTGGCATCCCTTCATCATTTTGTCTCCGGCCCAAAAGAGTCTGTAAACGCCACTCATGACTTCTCTGAACCTGATTAATTGATTACCTTTTCTAAGACTTTAAATATTGGAAAAACTGGAAAAACACTGAAATGAAAGATTGTTGTGTGTCGTGAATGAAACATTGACAGTTTAGAGACACAAGAGGTAAAAGTAGTCGTGTGGATGAGCAATAATTCTTCGCTGCCTTCTATATAATCTACTGAGACCTTCAGGATAGGAGAGGTAAATCACAGCTATTATGATGTAACTATTCCAATATGGTTCCATATTTATGGCCTTACCTTTCCATATAATGAATGTGTTTCTTAGTGTCCCCTTTGGAGGAGCCTGAGTGATGCAGTCAGACTCCCTCCAGCCGGTTGACTCCACCTCGGTTTGTGTTACTTTATGATGACTCCTGTCAAGACTGAATAGACTGGGTGGGTGGACCGCGCATGCGCCGTGCGCTCTATCCTCCTCTCAGTGCCGCAGGAAAAGCGCAGAGAAGACGCCGCGGAGAGATAGAGGGAGAGAGAGACAGAGAGAGGGGAAAACAGTTGGAAAAGAGGAGAAGAACATGGACACGAGCAGCGGCTTCAGTTGATGTGATCCGCGGCGCGCTGGAGCCGGATAGCAGCTCTCCTCTCTGCCGCACAGCTGCTCCGTTATGTCGGACAACCCGAGAGGAGAACAACGCCAGGGAATGGAGGGATTCTTCTAAAAAAAACTGCGCCTGTGCTGTCAGGGCTTGAGGACACCACTGGGGACACAACAGTGTACGCGAGGAGCGCCTCACGCGATCCAACTCGTCGTGCTCTCCAACAACAAGGCCACGGTCAAAGTTTTCTCCCCCTCCTCCTCCTCCTCCTCCTCCTTCCTCCCAACCTCACACATTTTTTTTCAGGAGAAGAGAGGAAATTTCTCTGCATTGAATTCCTTTGGTCGGGATGTCATCCGCCGCCAGGAGGAGTTCCTCTGACTGATCCTCCAGCTGCTGCGTAACGAGAGAGAGAGAGAAAGAGAGAGAGGGAGAAGATGGGAGACGCGGCAGCAGACGGCGGGATGAGACGGACCTTCATCGTCCCGTCCATCAAGAGCTTCGACCACTACGACTTCGCCAGGGCCAAGATCTCGTGCAGCCTGACGTGGCTCGTGGCCAAAGCTTTCGGCTCGGGTAGGTGGCGCCGCTTCGTCGTTTGTCGTCAAACATCGTCCGGATTGATCCTCTCTGTGCGTCGTGATGCGGACAGATGTGGTGGCTGATGGACCCATGTGGCTATTTAGTAAACAGCAGCCTGTATTAATTAATCAGACACTGAACAGACCCAGTTAAACTCCTGCATTGCTCCTCCCCTTGTTGTTAAAGATACCGACATTTCCTCTCTTTCCCTTCTTTAAAATAGCAGTTGAATAGGAATTATTCTCCAAAATCAGAAGAACATTAGTCCTGTTTATCCTTTAAATGAGTCATTTCAAACTGATGTAAACTGGATGGTATTGAAGGTTAATGGTGCGTGTCTAAAGCCATTGATCCAACCTGTTGATGATCAGTCTCCACTGCAGAAGTGAGGTGTAACCTGTTGTGTAACACAACCTCTTTCACAGCCATCTTTACTGGTGGAAAGCTGGTCAACAGATGCAGGGACTCCATGTCTGTGTTGTAACTAGACCAACGTCAGAGACTTCACTGCATCTGGATGCATTTTTTGGAAGCCAGCACGTTTGCAAACACAATAGACGCACAAAACATTCACTCACACCCACGAAAACACTCTGACAGGTGCACGCGCTTTGCACGGACAGTAAAGGTGTCCGTCTCTGGTCCTCTGGTGGTTTAGCAGCCCACTGGCCGCTGGAATAAAACCACTGGCACTGGTTTCCATGCAGCCAAATGTTCTACAATATCTGATCAAAATGTTCATGAATGCTTCACTGGAAATGCTTTTCTCCATCCAACAGCTCAAAACCCGAAGACATTCAGTTTATTCTCACATTGTTTCTTGAAAAATGACTGAAACAGTTTATCTTTGGCTCTGTATGATGTCAGAATATAAAACATAGTCCAACGTCGCCACTTAAGTTAATGTTGAGAAGCTAACTGAATAATTGACTAATTCATTCCTTTCTAAGCAGTAGCACAGCTTACAGACACTGTTGTGTTGTGTGTGTCTTCATGACAATACTGCTGATGTTTTCATACACATGTGGGTCAGTAATTACTCAACATGAGCTCCTGTGTCCTGTCCTCACTGAGGCTGAACAACTAAAACACAGAGTGACTCCAGCCGGAGCTTTACTCCAGGTCCTCACGAAGGCTTTTAATGTACAGCGCTGTAAGTCTCAGAGGGGCCACACACACACACACACACACACACACACACAAAGAGAGAGAGCTCTCCATCACACCTCGTGTATCAGACACTTGGCTCCAAACAGCTGCGTGAGACTCACAGACGTCGACATGTTTGGGTTCAGTCTGCTGTTCGTAGCATTCTGCCGCCGCCGCCGCCGCCGCCGTGTTTTGTCTTTCCTCTGCTGACACACTTTCACCACAACCCTGTGGCCCACTTCATAACCGGTCCTCAGGAGCCTCCACCGGCCTAGTTTGGCGGTTTGAATCTCAGATGTTACGACTTCCTCATCTGCCTGAAGTTTTGGACTGAAGGTTCGGAGAGGCGGGTTAGCATTAGCATCGAGGTGCCGGACACATTGAGTAGGAAGCTAAAGGGAGTAAAATATTCAAATGGTACTTTTTTAAAACAAAGGGATTGACTGTAAGAAGAAGAGGGAAAGATTCAGAGAGGACAATTCATGAAGAAGAAGCACAACAAACCCCAGAGTTTAAAAACAGAAGAACAACAGAGAAACGGCCTTCTAGTAGCCCAGCGGCCATGTTTTAAGACACATAAACTACTCTTGTGCTTTTTACTACAAAAGACCAATGAACTGGTGAGAATCACATGTACTTCTATCTCTCTTATTGAAGAGTCAACACTCTATGAATATGCAAATATTTAGGTTCAAAAGTTTATCTGTGGGACACAAGATGCCTCCTCTGCGCGCGCGTGTGTGTGTGTGTGTGTGTGTGTGTGTTGCATAGTGAACCTCGTGTTTCGTGAGCACAGACAGACTTTCCCCCTCCAGCTGATCCAGGTTGAGCAGTAAAGAGTAATATCACATCATCAGCTGCAGAACAAACGCCTCGATGATCCTGGCAATGAGTCAATGATCGACTTGAATGAAAACATGCACACGTCTTCCCTGGAGTGGAGGACCTTTAAGGCTTTCATCAGTTCACAGCTGTGCAGTGATTGTCGTGTCTTTTGCTGTGTGTCGCATGCTGCGCTGCTTTGAAGGGAGACGCCATCTCCGGCTGTCACACCAACGTCTACAGCATGTTGTGTAGGAAATATGTGAGATGATCCAGTGCATGGATACCTTTAGCTTTACCTTTAGCAGCCATCAGGTAGCAAAATCCTGCAGCTCGGACGGCGGAAAGGAAAGGTTCACTCTTCTTGGCCGTAGCAGGCAGTTGTTTTCAGAAAAAAGTTGTGAAAACTGTCCGTGTGCAAACCGACCAGCACCAAACGTCACATGGACGCGTTTTCACAGCTAGTCGGTGAACATAAAGGAGCATTTAGCCGCTAAAGAGACGGATGTTCCACTTGGTGGAGACCAACAACAGAGCTACAAGAGGGTGAATGTTGGACTCACATTATAATGTTGCTCCATAATTTGTATAAATGGGTTTGCTAACAAGTTCACGTGTTTATTTTTACAAGCTATAATTTATTAGTGTTGCATTCAAATGTCCAACACATTTGTTATTGTAGGTTTAAAGTATTGATAATCTCTATGAGAGGGTTCAGCACAATTTCAAATGAACAACAACGCGACAGCACGCAGTGACAACACGACACAACGCTAATGAAATATAATCTGACATCTGAACTCTTTCCAGTTGCCGATCACTCACTGAATGTGTGTTTTTAACAAAGCGAGTCAGCAGCGATCAACACTGCTGACGGTGACGTGTGCACGCGGAGCTGTGATCTCGGGGTCATTCAGGGGGGCGGGGCTTCTCCAGGCCTGGACTTCCTGTGGCAGCTACTTCCTGTCCGTTTCCTCTTCGACGGCCGACACAAAGGAGACGGGTTTTACTTGACGAGGCAGATTTTTATTTTTTACAAACTCTAGAAAAACTTGCTCTCTGTGCTCTTGCAGCCTGGATTTTACTGACCTTGAAGTTTAAAGGTCGTTAAACACTTTGAAGTGCGAGCGTTTATCTTTCTGATAGTTTCTGAGTGAACTAACCATCTCCAACAAATAACCATCATGTATTCACACAAAGCACAGCTTTATCAATCGGCTTCATAGGCCTTCGGACATCAATGTAATAGTTGTGACTAGAAGCAAGAAGTTATGAAGTAAACGTCGATGTGCGTCTGTTGCTTTAAATATCTCTCCTCATCACGTTGTGGCATGAGCGCCGCTCTGACCACACACACTGGAAAACTGCAGATGTTTATCACAAGCTCAGATTTTGTGCTTTAAATCTCACAATTTATTACGTTTATTACTTTCTTGTCTCTGCATACGTGTTATTTTTGGAGCATTAACGAGTAGAAAGCTGCACCTTTTGTGGTGGATTTATTTTATGTCCTTTGTTTCCTTCAGTGTGATTCAGAGGCGAGCTGAGAGGAAATGACCCGACAGCAGGAATACACACTCACGCAGTGTTATTGAAGTGCCTCACCACACACACACACACACACACACACACACACACACACACACACACACACACACACACACACACACACACACACACACACACATTCCTTTACTTGCCTGTTATATATGTATATATTGTGTTATTTACTGGCAGATTGATGCTAGTAGTGCACGACTTTGAGTCTCAACATGTGGTTTACATCAACAACGTGCTGAAGGAGTGAAGGAGGGAGGAAGGAGGGAGGAAAGAGGGGGGGAGGAAGGAGGGAGGAAAGAGGGAGGGAGGAAGGAAAGAGTGAGTGAGTCCTGGAAGTGTAGCTGTGTGTTTTTGTGCGTTCAGCTCTTTTCCTCAAATCAGATTTACTGTACGAGGGAACTCGATTAGGAGGTCATGCTTTACAACACACACTTCCACCTTCACACATTCTTGCGACCCACACACCCGCTCACACACACACACACACACACACACACACACACACACACACACCCCCCCCCACACACACACACTGTTGCTTTGTGCTCACAAGATGTCCTGGATCTTCAGTGAGATAAGCACAAATAAACATACATGTGGATGATGGAAAGGCTCTAACTGTTTTGTTTAGTGAAAATATACTTTTCGTGATGGTCACAAGGTTTTGTGGCGTCCACCATCTTCCCTCTGTGTGTGTGTGTGTGTGTGTGATTATACTGTACCAGCCTTGAGCTGCTTTTGGCCCTGAAAGTAAAAGTAAAACAACAAAAACAATAGTGGCGTACAGCTTCTTTTACTGCCTGCATTCAGTTCGGTTTAGTTTGTGAACACTGTACTCGTGACGTCCTGTCCCAGGACCTCACATCGGATCAGGAACAACTCCCCAAATATAGATAGTAAAACCCTTTCACAGGGAAAAAAGGGAAGAACCTTGATAGAGCAACAGAGGAGGATCTTTCTCCAGGATGGACAGAAGCAACAGATGCCATGTGAACGTGTCAGAAACAATGCAATGAGTAGTATACGCATGGTCCACGGTGCATGCATCCAGTGCCGGCGTGAGAAGCGTATTGACACGTGTCTTTCCTGTTGTGCAGACGCCGTGCCGGAGGAGCTGGTGGAGCCGCTGTACAGGGACCAGTACAACCAGGAGCACCTGAAGCCCCCGGTGGCCGGCCTGCTGCAGTCGGCGGAGCTGTACTGCCGGGCCGGGAGCCTGATCCTGCGCAGCGACGCCGTCAAACCGCTGCTGGGACACAACGCGGTCATCCAGGCGCTGGCCCAGAAAGGCCTGTACGTCACCGACCAGGACCGGCTGGTCACCGAGCGCGATCTGACCGGCACGCCGATCCACATGGTGAGTGGAGACGCAACCACTGAACGCACCCTGGTCACAGCGAGTCTGTAATTCATGTTTTTGTCTGTCACGTGAGTGTATAAGCATCTCAACCGGGGCTCCAACTAAGGATTACATTTCATTAGTTGTCTCTATGAAATGTTAAAAATCTAAAAAAAAAAGGTCCGTCTCTACACGCTCAGATGGGACTGTGTGTGCTGTGTGTTCCCATCACGGCGATCAGAGAGTCATGTGATGGTGTGTTTGAGTGTTCGGCTCCATGAGTCCAACTGTGAGGCCTCTGAGATCTGTCCTGTTGAGAGAAAAACAACCGCTAATGACGGGTTCCCTCTCGCAAGCCGTTACTCACCGTTCAGTGGCGAGCGTGTTCTGGTAGTTTGATGTCTGTACTGTGTGAAGAACTAGATGGAAGAACATATATATCTTCATCATTGATTGATCTTAATATGAAAGTTCTTGATTAATAAAGGAGATCGACTAATTTGTCGACAGAATATCAGAAAAGCCAAAAGTGATGTATTGAAGTTGCTCATTTGAAGCAGAAAGTCGTCGCACCAGAGAGGAACAAACTCATTTATCTGAGAGAAGGATCCTCAGCCGTCATCATCACTTGTTGATCGACTGATGAATCGATTCGCTCGTTGTTTCAGTTCCAGAACGAGATTCTTCTGGTTCGATTTGTGACGTTCTTTGATGGCGTTTTAGTTCAATCTGGATGTGCTGAGCCTGCGGCAGCAGATCCAGACACGCTGCACACACATGGCTGCAGACCGGCCGCTTCTCCTGACGCTGAAAGGTGTCTGCATTGCAGTGCAGCCTCTCTCTCTCCCCTCCCTCCCTCGCTCGCTCTCTCGCCGTCTGTCTTCTTTCCTCAACTCTGTGATCGCCTCTGCAAAGTAGAGGAACTGCCTTTCTCCTCTGCCTCCCTCCCTTCATCCTTCCCTACCTCGACCTGTCTGATCCCGACTCTCATCGCTGTGGATTAAATCAGACCGAGACATTATTATCCATAGAATATTTAACTGAAGCTTAATCATATTCCACCAAATGTGTCTCTCCATCTCAGGTTGCCTCTGCTCGAGCTCTCGCTTTTTACAGCTGGAGAGAATAATTCAAAGTCACGAGTCGAGGGCGTTTTATTGTACGTCTGCTCGTGCTCACCACACCTCTGATGGGCTCATTGATTGAGGATGTTGTGAAGGTGAATGATGTGCGGCGATTACACGCCGAGCGCAAGGATCCCGTGTTCTTTCTCGACAATGAAAGTGCATCTGAACATCCGTCTCCTTGGCGTGTGATTTAATGTCCATTTTAAGTGACAGGGTTAAGTAGAGAAATGGAGACTAAAGGCTGTTGACTCTCTACGACTATTGACCTTCATTTGTGTAGCAGCCATGAATCTGTCCGTCCTCATTGTCGCTCTGTGCCCTTCCTGCTTCACTAGGTTGCCTCTGCAAAGTAGAGCAACTGCCTGTGTGTGTGTCTGTGTCTGTGTGTGTGTGTGTGTGTGTGTGTGTGTGTGTGTGTGTGTGTGTGTGTGTGTGGACTCAGCGGGAACATTTCAGTCAGGCTGAAGTCGAAGGCTTTTCATTTTGGGTTATGGTATATCTGCAGAGAAAATGATGACCTCATGGTTTTCCAAATACTGTGCAACAGAAGAATAACTCATGTCAGGGAGGAGGAAGAGGAGGAGGAGGAGGAGGAGGAGGAGGAGAAGGAGGAGCGTGGCAGTCTGTCAGAGGGCGAATGGATGTAGAGAGAGAAGGAGGGAACAGAGGGAAGATGGAATTTCGGAGGGCTGCTATGTGGCCGCCGTCCAGGAGGAAGCAGGAAAGTAGAGCAGGAGGAGATAGGAAAGGTGGATGTGGAAGTCCACGAGAAGACGACTGGAAAGGGGGGAGATGGGGAAGAAGGAACGATGGAGGAGAGGGGAGGGGAAGGCATTGCCTTTTTGGCGGGCGGGATGGCGTGTGTGTGTGTGTGTGTGTGTGTGTGTGTGTGTGTGTGTGTGTGTGTGTGTGCCAGAGAACGAATGGAAAAGGCCCACTACGAATGTGGCCATCTGGAAAGAGGAGAGAGGAGAGAGGAGAGAGGAGGGGACAAAGAGGAGACGAGGGGAGAGGAAAAGAGCCGAGGACATGAAGTGCAGGGAGGGCTGAGGAGAGAGGAGAGGAAAGGAGGGAAGACGTGATGAGCACCACTGCAGCACTGTGGAGGGTGGGGTCTTACAGTGAATCAAAGCATGTCTGGTGCACAAACGAGAGCCCACACACACACACACACACACACACGTGCACACACCTCCAAAGAGCCGTCAGACCTCCAGCAGTGTGCATAAGACCTGTGTGTCCTCACGGCTTTGCTGTCAAGCTCCTCTCCGGCTTCTCGCCGCCCTCGAAGAGTTAAAACCCTGGAAGACGAGAAAGTGACGGCGGCGGCGCGGTGATTGAGTTTTCCTGCAGAGGGGCGTGTCCCGCGACTAAAAGCCTCCTTCCAAATGTTGCTGAGGGATTTGGAGGATTTCATGGAGGTGTGTGTGTGTGTGTGTGTGTGTGAGAGAGAGAGAGAGAGACGGCGGTCATCTTTAGTGGCCGTTTGGACAAACAGGACACACACTCACATCTCCATAGAGCCAGACATGGAGGTGTGAAGTTGTGCGATAAAAACACTTGTGTTGCTCAGATGGAGGTCTCTCCTCAGTGTGTACCTGCGCTGAACCGACCCGTGTGATGTTTGTGGAGAAAGAGGTTACTTTGATTTTCTGTTTGCTCAGCTGTATTGTGCTTTCCTATAGACGCCTTTGATCAAGGGCACACACACACACACACGCACAGACACACACACACTAATGCAGCCACACAACAGTAGTGGTGAATACTGATGCTCAGGGTGTGCATGTGTGGGCATTGCAGCTCTTTATGACCAGCAGCTGCTAGTTCTACAGCCTTATAAGGTCTGTCACCGTGGAGGTTAGACTGCTTCTGCACACACACACACACACACACACACACACACACACACACACACACACACACACACACACACACACACACACACCATAAGGTCTTTGTAAAGGGATAATAGACTGCACATGGCTTTAAAGCCCATGATGTAGTGTCAACAGTAGTATTTGATGTGTAAGCAGCGTCATGATTTTCGAAAATTGTGGTGAATAATTTGCACTTTAATGCAAATAATAATGTAGAAAAATCCCAATGAAACACAAATTAAGAATAGGATGATTTAAATTCACGCGGCTTCATCACCCGGTGCTCTGAACGCAGACGATGAGCAGCTTCACAGGCTTCTGATCGACGTCACAGATTTAGGGGATTTATGCAAATTATTTTAGAAAAGCTTTAATCACAGTGGGTTTTTATGGAAATCATATTTTTGGGATCTAAAGCCGGAGCTGCTTGGGTCGTCCCTCCCTCTTGTCGTTCAGACCGGCTCCTGCTCCTCCGGATGAGAATGTGCACAATGTCAAATATCCTGTAATATCCTGAAGATGCAGGAATTCATAAGTGTCTGCAGTCTGTTTTCATAGTTCAATACCAGGCTGCGAGCCAAACAATCCTGTTTACCCGTTTAACCTTTTGGAAACCGTGCGCGGAAATCTTCCCGCTCCAATTTTAAGTCCCAGCATGCCCCATTCAGACAATCTTTTGACATAAAATACGTAATTTTTCCATTTTTGAACTGAACAATACAGTTTTTTGACTGAAACTCCTTCCTAACAGGTCAAGACTTTGTTTTATTGTGATTTCTGTTGCAGATTCTGATTCTTTAGGTCCTAATCTTTCCAAAAAGGTGTCTTATTGATGCTCCAGGAGGCATTTTTGGGGAATCTGGCTCATATCATGCTGGATGTTCATAGTTATGATCAAAATATTTTTTTAAAAAAAAGAAAATTTTGCAGATACACATTACTTTGCTGAACAAATACACACAATAAACACAAGTAATGAGGCCTGGAGACAACATTGGTTCCACAGTTTCCTCTGCAGCTGTAGCATTAAGTGTTACATGCTACATGCACACCAGCAAACATGTCACCAAACAGCTCCTACAATAAGGTTGCATCCTTTACTTTGGGAGTGCAGACACACAAGTCCAGTTTGTTCAAGTATCCCGGCAGTTATTTCCATGAGGAGTTTGTTTTTCACGACCAAATGACTCCGGCACACTCGCTGTGTGTTTAGACTGGCCGCCGCTGAGCACCGGCAGCAGCCAGGAGTCACAGCAACGGATCAGTCGTTGGTTTCTTGGGGAAACACTCGGTCACACGGGCTGTGCAAGAGGCCGCGTGGTCATGAATAGAGAGGCCTGTGCTTCACCGTGCGGGCCGCGGCGGGACGACGTCGCGCTGCCTATTTGAGTCACCTGGATCACGGAGCACCTGCCTGAAGGCGTTTGTTCAGCTTCGGTTGCACACGTCGGACACAGTGAGTGTGTCTGAGCTGAGCCGGTGGTGTGACAGGAAGGGGAAGGGGAGGTCTGTTGATCTGACCGGCCTGGAATGGGATCAGAAAGGCCAGGAGAATGTCACGCTTTGTGTGCTGTGTGTGCTGATGGATGGAAAAAAAACACATTTGATAGTGTGTGCACTTAACACAGTTACATGTACAGACTATTAGGAGTGTGTTTCAGAGGCGCTGGACGGATGAAACTTCTATTCTCTGAAGATTCACTGAGTTGTTGGTGTCTACAATAGACTGTTGAAGCATGATAGATGTCCTGTGGGTTCAGTAGCCGAGGCCGGCTGCATACTACACACATTGAGCAAACAGAAGGCGAAGTGGCACATGCAAGGTCCGTGATAAGATAGCAACCACTTGCACAGCGGCATTGTGAGCTGAGGAAGCAAAGCCAGCCACTTCGACTGAAAGTACACTTGTTTCTTTCTTGCTGACGTTGGTTTGAGTAAAACTGGACACCATATGATTCATCTGTCTCCGCCTCAAATCTTATTGTCTTTCTCAGTCGATTTAAAAAGGCATAAAATGCCCCTTAAAATATCAACGATACGGCAAACTCTGGAGCTAAATCCAAAGGGTTGATACAAGCACATCTTTTCTTTTTTCAAGGGATCTTTAGTTGAATCAGTTGGTCGCTCCGCAGTCAAAGAAGCACACATGCATGAAGTCAGGCCTTCAGTGTGAGGGGTAATCCTTGCAACGCTCTTGTGTTCCCACAGAGTTCCCACCTGGCGCTCATTGACACCCTGATGATGGCGTACACGGTGGAGATGGTCAGCGTGGAGCGGGTGATGACCTGCATCAACAGGTACTCCTCCGCTGGACCCTCACACGGCGATGGACACATCCAGGAGCTGCCTTATGACACCGAGGACGCAATCTCCACTTGGATCAACAAGGTACACACACACACACACACAGAGGCAAAGTCTCATTTCAGAGTACAACGACCGCACACATCCTTGTGCCTTTTCCAATGTGACACACTCTTGTTTCACTCCGGATACAGGAGACACAGGAGATGCTGGAAAGTGTGTCAGAGCTCAATCCCTCCATCACTGCTTCAAAATCTCATATGTTTGTCTGGAACCAGCCACATATATTCATGCCAGATGAAGTACTGAGAGACAGCTGACTCAGCCTGAACTGCTTTGCTTTTGCTAAAGCAGGATTGTGAGAGTAAAGTCAGCCCTGGAGTGAGCTGTAAGCTTTAAGTCTCTGATTGAATCTTCTTCATACAGTCACCTCCAGTTGCTTTTGCTGATCTCGCAGGAGATTTTAAGGGACTTTTGACACAGTTGTCCCAATTCTACGTGGTTTAAAATAATGAAACAAGCCCCAATAAAGCATGATTCAGTCAATTCATTGGACAATGATTGCAGACATTCTTTGCTGAAGGAGCTCATGAGCTTGATTCTCCCTTTTTCCAGTCAAATGACGGGAAGGTACACATGTGGATTTAAAAAACACATGTGGCATTGTCTCTCTGTGCAGCCGTAGTCGGGATTGGCCGACGCGACCGAGTGCATCCTCAAGCCAAAATGTGACATCACCGTTTGCACAGAAACCGTTGAGGAAAGAAAAGCAGTTGTCTCATTAGAGTCTTCTGTAAAGTCATTTCTAGGTTGTGTTTTGGTTGGAAGTCGGCTGTGTGATCAGGTTACAGGGATGAAGTGGTGGTGAAACATGTTGCTTTGATGTGTGAAGCCAAAGTACTCATGTTCAGGTGGATCTTCTTCCCATCACAGACTCACAATCACTCTCTGTGTGCACAAAATGCTTGTCTGAAATTTGACCTCTGTCTGTCTGTCTGTCTGTCTGTCTGTCTGTCTGTCTGTCTGTCTGTCTGTCTGTCTTCAGG